>NC_134357.1:348421974-348721974 GCF_048569485.1 Anomaloglossus baeobatrachus | reverse complement strand
GGTTCCCACCTGGTTCATCTCAGCTACGCCCGGGCTACTCACCCTGCCATCAAATGTGAGTAAAGCCCTTGAAAGACAATTCTGCCTGTGTGGAGTTATTCTGCGCCTTGTGGTACTACAAACCTACAT
This sequence comes from Anomaloglossus baeobatrachus, assembly GCF_048569485.1. NCBI lineage: Eukaryota > Metazoa > Chordata > Amphibia > Anura > Aromobatidae > Anomaloglossus > Anomaloglossus baeobatrachus. The sequence goes on along the minus strand of NC_134357.1, from coordinate 348,721,845 downwards.
CGGGCCCTGGGGCTTGCCTCACTCTCAGGAGGCTATTCCAACTAACTGCACACACCATCAGCCCCAGGCGTCCCCTAACCTGCAGTGGCGGTCCCCACTGACCGCAATACTGAGAGTGGCGTCACGATCAAAACCGAAGATTTCCTACCTGTGACCAGCACCAGCTACGTGGAGTCCCTGAAGGTATGCACCGATACAGCACCGGCGGGGCTTCACACAAAAACGTGAAAAATCGTTGCTCATTGCCACGTCGCTCCTTTTCCAAATATCGTTGCTGCTGCAGGTACGATATTGTTCGTCGTTCCTGTGGCACCACACATCGCTAAGTGTGACACTGCAGGAACGTCGAACATCTCCTTACCTGTGTCCACCGGCAATGAGGAAGGAAGGAGGTGGGCGGCATGTTCCGGCCGCTCATCTCCGCCCCTCCTCTGCTATCGGACGGCTGCCGTGTGACGTTGCTGTGACGCCGCACGAACCGCCCCCTTAAAAAGGAGGCGGTTCGCCGGCCAGAGCGACGTCGCAGGGAAGGTAAGTCCGTGTGATGGGTGTAAGCGATGTTGTGCGCCACGGGCAGCAATTTGCCCGTGACGCACAACCGACGGGGGCGGGTACGCTCGCTAGCGATATCGGTACCGATATCGCAGCGTGTAAAGTACCCTTTAGTAAAAGCTATTTCAGTAGAGTATAAGGAGCGGAAACCGGATTGTAAAGGGTCAAAAAGAGAATTATTTGAGAGATAGCAGATTTGACGAGACTGGATGACCAAGCCTTACAGAAGCTGGCTGGATCGGGAGCTAACATAGCAGTGCTTGGAAAGAGCTTGTAAGCACTGCGCATGTTCAGCCACTGCTGTAAGGCTGCAGAGGTGTCCAGTAACCTAGGCAATGAATCATAAGCAATAAAATTAGAAATTACTCCGTTCTTGAGAGTTGAGAGGAATTTTGATAACATGTAAATTGTTTTTACAAGAACTTTGCAATTTTAACTTTATAGGAAAAAGGATATAACCCTTTAAGAGAATATGGTGCCTCACAGGCAGGATACAGTACAATATAGGTCTGTGCTGGGGATGTTTCAATCCAAAGAACTAAACCAAGGTGTTTTTTTTCTTGCTTTCTCTGCTATCTTTTAGTTTATGTATGCTTTTGTATGGGTTGTAATTAAAGCTCTTTTATTTTACAGGAATCCTTGCTGCTATATTTTTCAAAAGATGAATGAGCACTTAGTACAATTAACGAGAGACCAAAATAATATACATCTCGTTATGTTTTTTCTCACATTAGGTCTTTCATAGTAAGTGTTCACAAAATACCCACTAGGTGGCAATGTTAACAAAATGTAACATTGTCTTCAAGGCAAAAACTGAGTACAGTATCTCAACTCAGTTTCCTACTTACCTTAGGTCCACTGATCCCAGAAAAGCTGTGTGCCCAATCTCTGCATAGCTGCATACGAAGTGCCTGTCTGACTGTGCTACAGAGGTATGATGCTTGGTGGTACAGTATTTTGTCCTAGAATCTGTGGTAAGTATACCAGGTACTTGTGTTTACAGCAACATAAAGCCTCATTCTGATGTCCATGTAACATGGTCCTTGTACGGACTGTAATGTACAGACTGGCCATGGGGCTCCTGACTCAAACGTGACAGCCTCATAGAAATACAAATACGTACAAGGACAATTTTAGACAGATGTGTGAATGAGGCTTAACAAATGTTGAAAGTAGGCGTTTAAAAACAGAGATGAGCGGACCTGTGGAAGTTCGTGTTCGCCACGTTCGACTGGATTTTACTTAAAAGTTTGGTTCGGGACCCGGACTTGACCCTGGACCTAGAACTCCATATAAGTCAGTGGGTATCCAAACTTCTGTGCTGTAAAATGGCTGTACAATAGTCGTAGTATGGGATAGGGGGCTCCAAAAGGAAGCAAAATGGGGACAAATGCCCTGCAAACAAATGTGGATAGAGAATACATTTTTTTAAAGATTGATGTGGGGTCCCCATATTTTTGATAACCAGTGCAGGTAAAGCAGACAGCTGTGGGCTGCAACCCTCAGCTGTCTGCTTTACCTTGGCTGGTATTATCAGGCTGGGAAGATCCGTGGTTATTTGGCCCCTCTCAGCCTAAAAATAGCAGCCCGCAGCCACCCTGGAAATGGAGCATCCATTAGAGGCGCTAATTCTGTCGCTTTACCTGGCTTTTCTCAATTGTCCTGATGTGGCAGTAGCCATCGGGGTAATACTTTTGGGGTTGATGTCAGGTGTGAATTGACAAACTCCCCGACACTCCCTAGTTCACCAATTTATTAATTTAAAAGAAATACTGGAGGTTCCATCGAAATCCAATGGAGTAATGTCCCATGATTTCCATCGATTCCTATGGAGCTTGGTTCTGAGAACCTTTTCAGAAAGAGGCTCCATAGATCACTGCTGGTGTCATGCTGGGTGCAAGAGGACATTCAACGAGCAGTGCAACATGAAAGGAAAACCAGGGAAGAGTTACCATGGAAGGTCCTGGGGATAGGGAGAGGAAAGTGGGGTCACCTCCTAACAATCATTTGAGTCTGATGCCTGTACTCCCTAATGTCCCTAGATGGGTCTTTTTCCCTGTGCGCTGTCATGTGCTTAGGCCCTCCCTGGCCCTGAACTCACCCTAATTCGTGTCTAGGCCAGCGACATCCTAGTCTTGATACTGCAATAAAAGAAAACAAAGGAAGGTAAAACAAACAGGTGGGGAAAGACACAACAAATAGCTTCTCCAGGAGGAAACTTCTCAGCTGTAACAGAAATGAACATCTCAGCTTCTCCATAGACAGGCTTCTTCAAAGTGGTCAGTATAAAGGATCTATCACCGCCTGGAGTGAAGCCAGGAGTAGCTAAATATAGCAGAAGGGAGTGATAAGATGATGCAGCTGTGAATAAGACCATGAGTAATCTCAGCTAGAAAGGAAAATTCAGCAGTGGCGTACCGTCAATAGAGGCAGACCACGTGGCTGCTACGGGGCCCGTGACCTAAAGGGGCCCTGATGGCTGCCCGCCTTGTGTGCACTTTCACTTTCCTCATTCCCAGCATGGGCAGGCTGCCCAGGGCCATCACCAAGCAGCTGATTAAAGGGGGGTCCGCCCTGTTTGAATAGCTGCAGGCATCAACACAGAGGTGCAGAGTCCGACTCACGCACACTGCACACAGCGCGGCCTCTGCTGTAGAGGGGGAGTGGCCAGGCAGCATGTTCTACCAGTCAGAGAGCTGTGAGAGCTGCTAGGAGGAGAACAGCCAATCAGGAGAGGGGGCAGAGCTTGTTCAGTACAGCCGCAGGAAAATCAAAATATGGAAAGAAAAAACAGAGCACGAGAAGGAGCAGAGACCTGACATGGAGACAACAGAGCAGAAGAAGCAGAGCAAGGAGAGAGCTAAGCAAACAAGAAGAAGCTGAGAGCAGAAGCACCAGGCAGAAAAAGCAGAGAACAGGATCTGAACACAGCAAGCAAGACTCACAGGAAGTGGAGGCAGAAGCCACTAACATTATCTCTCACAGCACAGGAGCAGGTGAGTATAATAATGTGCAGATGTCTGCCTGTAACACTACAGAAACTGCCCTGTGCTGTGTCATCCCTGTGTTTAATATCTCTGTACTAAAAGGGAAACTGTCAGCAAGCTCTAAGTAAATGCTCTGTGCAATTCTGTGCAACAGAGCATGAAGCAAAGCCATTATACCAGATGTGGCACTGCAGAGGGGTATCAGAGTTGGAGGGAAGCAGTCAGGAAGCCCCATGTATCGCTGCCATAAGCATGGGGCTTCCCTCCTGCTCTGATACCCCAACTGCAGTGCCACATCTGGTATATTGGCTCTGCTTCATGCTCTGTTGCAGAGCGCTGCACAGAGCATTTACTTAGGGCTTGCAAAGCGATTTCCCTTTTATTCTAATACTCTTTTGCAGTACCTATATCAGGCTCATCAGGCCTGCTTTATGCTTTACTGCAGAGAACATTTATCCAAGTGCTCCAACCCCTTCTCTTAGCTCGGCACATGTATATTTCTGTTCTTTTTGGCGTATTTTTGCACTCGGTGCCCCATATCTATATCTGTACAGGGATTGATAGTTCCTGGTTCAGTGGATCATCATACTGGGTATAGGATCCTATGTATCACCTCACTGCCCTGATCTAATCTAGTCCCTTTCTGCCTTTCATAACAAAAAATGTACTTCCAATTCTTGTCCCCTGTACCTGTATAAATTCTGGCCAATGACGGGTTCATGCAGCTGGTTTTGAATACCTTATTAAATCGATGGCTGGACCATATATAACAAGCTTTTCTCCCCACCATTCACCTTTTGTACCTCCCCTATTTCCTCATAGACTGTAAGCTTACGAGCAGGGCCCTCACTCCTCCTGGTATCTTAATTTTGTTTTTTTGTATTGTCTCAAATTGTCTGTACATGTCCCCTCTGAATTGTAAAGCGCTGCAGAATATGTTGGCGCTATAGAAATAAAACTTTTTTATTATTATTATATTACTTTTTCATTATTTGACTGGATCACATGGATGCCCTGACATGTTAGCAGTGAGCTATAATAGCCTGTAATTAAGCTATACATATGACTCTGTACTGGCTATATAGCACGACGCGTATTTAATCTATATATTGTTATTGTGGATTATTGTTTATGAGCATATTATAAGAGTGGGTTATCATAAGTGCCACATCTGATATACTGGGTCTGCTCCATGTGCTGTTGCACAGAGCTCTATTCAGGGCTACTTTTTTATACTAATCCTTCTTTGCAGTGCCCATATCCGGTTTATTACAGAATAAGTTGAATTTAGCTATACGTATGTCTCTGTGCTAGCTGTGCGGCACTGCACATACTTATTCCATGTATTGAATTGTTATGTGCATTAACTGTATATGGGTATTGTATTACAGTAGGTTAGCACACTTTTGCGGAGGTTGTCATTTGGGATTTGTTCATGCTTTTAAAGGGAACCTGTCACCAGATTTGGGGCCTATAAGCTCCGGCCACCACCATTGGGCTCTTATATACAGTATCCTAACATGCTGTATAAAAGCGCCCAGGTAGCTGTGTAGAACGTAAAAATCACTTTATAATACTCACCTAAGGGGACGTTGCGGTGCAGACTGGTTGGACAGGTGTCTCTGTTCTCTGGTACCGGCCATCTTTGTCCTCCTTCTTCTGAAGCCTGGGTGCAAGACGCATCCTACGTCATCCACAATAGCCGGCATTGAGGTCCTATGCAGGCGCACTACAATACTTTGATCTGCCATGAAAGCGCCATTTTCTGGGGCAGCTACAGACTGCAATTCACAGTGGGGGTGCCCAGAAAGCTTGGGCCACCCTGCGCTGCGGATTCCAATCCCCAGCTGTCTAGTTGTACCTGGCTGGACACAAGAATTGGGCGAAGCGCACGTCGTTTTTTTTTATTATTTCATGAAATTCCTGAAATAATTGAAAAAAGGACTTCCCTATATTTTTGGTTCCCAACCGGGTACAAATAGGCAGCTGGGGGTTGGGGGCAGCCCGTACCTGCCTGCTGTACCTGGCTAGCATACAAAAATGTGGCGCAACCAACGTAATTTTTTTTTATTTTTTTGGCAAAAAACTTAAAAATAGGGCTTCCCTGGATTTTCCTTTGTCAGTGAAGGTAACACCAAGCAGTGGGGGTTAGCAGCAAGTAACTGCTTGGATTACCCATAGCTAGCAATAGAAAATGCAGGGAGAGCCCACGCATTTTTTTTTAATTATTTTTTTAAATAACTAAAAAAAAAAAATGGGCTTCCCTGTATTTTGATTGCCAGCCAAGGTAACGCCAGGCAGATGGGGGTGGCAGCCCGTAGTCGTCTGCCTTATGTGCGCTGAGAATCAAAAATACCGCGGAGCACTATGTCACTTTTTTAAATAATTTCTTTGTATACAACTATATGTTGTGTGTATATATATATATACAGTATATATATATATATATATATATATATATATATATATATGCAAAATTTTCAGTTTTTCTGATTTTTCTCTTTATGGGTATATTTTTGAGTACAATGTAAATTGTTCTTTTATTCTATAAACTACTGACAATATGTCTCCGAATTTCCAAGCAGTAAATTTTGTATTTATTTTCTGAAAATACTAGTTTATAGAATAAAAGAGCAATTTACATTTTACTCAAAAATATACCTATAAAGAGAAAAATCAGAAAAACTGAAAATTTTGCAGTGGTCTCTTAATTTTTACCAGAGCTGTATATACAGTACAGACCAAAAGTTTGGACACACCTTCTCATCTCTAGAACAACTGTTTATGCAGCAGGCCTTCATGGTAAAATAGCTGCTAGGAAACCACTGCTAAGGACAAGCAACAAGCAGAAGAGACTTGTTTGGGCTAAAGAACACAAGGAATGGACATTAGACCAGTGGAAATCTGTGCTTTGGTCTGATGAGTCCAAATTTGAGATCTTTGGATCCAACCACCGTGTCTTTGTAGAAAAGGTGAACGGATGGACTCTACATGCCTGGTTCCCACTGTGAAGCATGGAGGAGGAGGTGTGATGGTGTGTGGGTGCTTTGCTGGTGACACTGTTGGGATTTATTCAAAATTAAAGGCATACAGAACCAGCATGCCTACCACAGCATCTTGCAGCGGTGTGCTATTCCATCCGGTTTGCGTTTAGTTGGACCATCATTTATTTTTCAACAGGACAATGACCCCAAACACACCTCCAGGCTGTGTAAGGGCTATTTGACTAAGAAGGAGAATGATTGGGTGCTACGCCAGATGACCTGGCCTCCACAGTCACCAGACCTGAACCCAATTGAGATGGTTTGGGGTGAGCTGGACCGCAGAGTGAAGGTAAAAGGGCCAACAAGTGCTAAGCATCTCTGGGAACTCCTTCAAGACTGTTGGAAAACCATTTCCGGTGACTACCTCTTGAAGCTCATCAAAAGAATGCAAAAAGTGTGCAATGTACTAATGAAAGCAAAAGTTGGCTGCTTTGAAGAACCTTGAATTCTATGACATATTTTCAGTTGTTTCACACTTTTTCAAGTATTTCATTCCACATGTTTTAATTCATAGTGTTGATGCCTTCAATGTGAATCTACAATTTTCAGAGTCATGAAAATAAAGAAAACTCATTGAATGAGAAGGTGTGTCCAAACTTTTGGTCTGTACTGTATATATGTATATAATATATATATATATATATATATATATATATATATATATATATATCTAGCTGTAGTACCCGGGCGTTACTCGGGATAGTAACTGTCTCTCTGTCTCTCTCCCAGTCTCTGTCTGTGTGTCGCATTGCATTGCCAGTGTCCAGAGCCATTTGTGCTATTATTTGATATCCGTGCATTTGATACCTGGTTCTAATCCTTTGTCTCACCGTAGTGCCATCTATACAATTCCGGCTGGGGACGTCACCGCTTATACCTACCGTGGACGTCACCGTGCCATACCTGCCACGGACACTATCTATACATACCCGCAGTGGACGTCACCGGCCATACCCGCAGTAGACGTCACCACTCATACCTACAGTGGATGTCACCGGGTTCTACCTGCCGTGGACATTATCTGTACCGTACCTGCTGTGGACGTCACCTGCTGTGAACATCTCCGGTGCCGTTTCCGTGTTCTGCCGGCTGTGGACGTCACAACCTTGCTACACCTGGCCCTACAGAGACTCCTACTACCGGTTCCTGGCTGCCGTGCATTTAGGCCTTCTGGGGAGGCGCCGCACAGTCCCTGTATAGGGGATCGCTGCTGGTCGCCTTCTCGGGGGAGTCCGGTGCACGGTCCAGTGGGTCCACCTCCGGACGCTCGCCGCTCCTCGGTGAGCATAACACATACACACATACATACATACACACATATATACATAAACTCAGCTTTATATATTAGATTTACACAATATATAGTACAGCAAAGATTGGTCGGAAGCAGAAGCGTCCAGGAGACATAATCTGCCGGACGCGTCGCGGAACCTGTAAGAATGATCATAATGTTTTTTAATAATGTGCTTTTTTTCCAGCCCCTGGACTCGATCTGGACCTGATCTGTAACATGAGCTTCCCAGGAAATCTCATGATCGGGATCGTGTACACAATCACTATGTGATCAGTACAATCCCCGATCTTTACAGATCGGGATCGCCCATCCCTATAGCTGATACGAGGCAGACAGGTATGACTTTTTCAGCATTCTATAAACTGTATGCCCATATTAACAGTTTAAAAAGATCAAAATGGTGACAGATTCCCTTTAAATGTTTATTAGTGCTGCTACCTGCAACTAATCAGTACTGTGGTTCCTATATGGTCCATAGTTTTGCAATGTCTGGTAACAACAACTACAATAATTTCCTTACCATTGTTAACGACATACTGGAAGTTGCCATTTTATGCAATACAAGTTTATATGCTAGGGGCTAACCTGACATTGAAAGTGATCGCTGTACTAACCTTGATGATGTATTTGTGTACGGATGGTGTTTCTGGTGCAGTATATTTGCATTAATAATTGTTTTGGGGATGTAGTCATGTACTGACTGTGGTTCTGGTGACAAATTCATGTACTGATGGTTGTTCTTGTAATGTACTCATGTAATGTACTCGTGTACTGATGGTGGTTGTGGTGATTTATCAGTGTGCAGAACAACGATTAAGCCTATACAGCAGGTTCGCTGTTTGTGTGTTATGTTTGACACCAATCTTTCCTTTACCTCTTATATACAAAGAATATCACTAGATTCTGCCCCTTTCTCACCATGGAAACAACAAAAACCCTCACTGTGTCCCTGATCCACTCCCACTTTGATTATTGTAATTCTCTATTAATTGGCCTCCCCCTCTGTAGACCTTCCTCTCTCCAGTCCACCCTTAACGCAGCAAGGGTCAACTCTCTGGCTAATCTGTACTCGGACGCTTCCGCTCTGTGCCAGTCATTGCACTAGCTGCCCATATATTATGGGATCCAATTTAAATTGCTTGTTCTCATCCACAAAGCTATCCACAGTGCAGTACCCCCCTACATCTCCACCCTCATCTCTGTATATAACCGTACCCGTTCTCAGTTCCTAAACTGAACCTCCCACTCCTGGCTCCAAGACTTCTCCTTAGCTGCACCATTTCTCTGGAACGCTCTACTCTAAGAAACTAGGACTAACCACAACTTACACAGTTTTAGACGCTACCTAAAAACACTTAGAGCGGCCTATCACATTTGACTTGAAGTAATTTCATATACAACCCATTCACTCTCTCTTTGAACATAATCCTCCATCAAACTCCACCACACCCAAAAGCAGTACGATTCGCTGATGACTGGCTCATGCAGCTTTTATCTATCCTCCATTTCTTCAAGATGGCTGGTCCATCATTGTAAATAAGCATCTGTACTTTGTGTCACCCCCACCTCATTGTAGATTATAAACTCTTACAAGCAGGGTTGTCATTATTTTTGCTTTAATTATTGTATCTTATATAACTGTTACTTATGACTGCTGGAATACGAACCTAAATTGTAAAGCACTGAGGAATATGTTGGTGTAGGAATAAATAAAGATTATTATTATTTAGAGTTTAGCATTATTTCAGGCTGGAAATGGAGCATATCCACCTAAAAAAGATGTCATGTGCACAATCCCTTAGTTTGACTTACCAGTTGGGGGCGTCACAACTTAAAGTGCCTAGGGCAGCATGAACACCAAATACAGCCCTGCCACTATCTATAACTGTCCTGTAATCTCTTACATGTTCTGCAGACTGGTATCAACCACTATATGCTAACCATTTCAGTGTTGGTCTCTGTATAGAAATTTCCAGTAACAGCTCGGTCAATTGCTGAGGTTCCCCTATACCCAAAATTAGGGTGCACCACCGAGGTTGTGATTGCGGTTAAGTGGTTATGGGCTCACTCAGAAGTTTGGTGCCACCCCCCGAGCTGCTCCCCTAGCTACATCTCTAGTTGTCATGATAACCAGGGGTTTGCTGAGGACCCCGCTTGTTATGACAGTTTTCCTGTTAAAGCTATAGTTTAGCATACATAGAAGACTGTCAGGCACAACATCAGTGGAAAAGTAGAAGTGGCATTCACCATCCCTTGAATAAAATTGATGCTTTATTGAGTTGTATTAAAACAAATTCATGAGAGCAGCAGGACGTACATGGCCCATATCTCAAGACTTACAAAAATATGTCCGGCAGCACTCTGAAAAGCTAAAATAAGTAAACATGAAATATAGGAATTTTGGCACTGCATTACTGCTATTGTAAAAAATTAGATACTTGATTTGCAAATTGGCCAGTCCGTGTAAGCCCGACAGCCAACGACAATGCGTACCTCTCTTTGTTGTGACCCTATCATAATACGCCTCTATCCAGGTTAAAAAACCTACAAGTAAAGGGCAGGTTGGATGCAGCTAAATTAAAATACTCTGGCTGAAGGACGGAGTGCTCAGTCAGAAAATAATGGAATACTAATATAAAAAACTGACCAGCACATCCACCAGGTGTGAACAAGAGCACGCTGAAAATTTGTAACTTTGTTGAATTTTCAGTGTGCACTTGTTCACACCTAGTGGATGTGCTGGCCAGTCTTTTCATATTAGTATTCCATGTTTTAAGACTTTACCGAGGTTGAGCACAATGGACATCCAAGTGTGTATGGGGTTGTAGTAGAGCTGCCGTATTTGTGCATATGACTAGTGCCAGAAAATCCTCTACAATTTTGCCTTTATAACAGACTTTGATTTTCGCTGTGTATAGCACAAACATTCAGATGATCACATGTTCAAGACCATTAAGGGGAAAAATAAATACAGTAAAAAGTTAAAGAAAAAAATGTATAAGCATAAGATATACAGAACCAACTGATGAATAAAGTGCAAGACTAACGGCTCCTTGTGTCATCTACGATGCAGTAAGTGGTGCACTCCTTTAGTATTCCCAGTGTGGGGAAAAAAAAGTAGCTGAAGATTGATTAGGGATGCGGCAGTCACTTCAGAAAAATCATATCTAAAGTCACAGATAAACCATCATGGAAGGGGGTGAGTCAGGTGCTACAGGCCACATAACGTCCGTTTTGTGCAGATCAGCCCTTCAACGAGCCCACCTATGAAGTGATATGGGCTAACCAATTATATATATACAGGTGAGTGCATCAGAATATCTGGACAATATATACAACTTAAAAACAACATCTGTATAATTATACATATAAAAACATAAATATACATATCAACCAAGCTGGATATCACAGTTTCCGAAAGAAATATTGGATGTCATCTTGGATACGTTTACTGTTGTACCAGCAGATACTATCACACTATAACACGCTGTCCCTTCTCCAGCAGAATCTCTCACTAGTACAACACTATTTTCAAGTCCAGTGAGGCAAACATGGTATCTTTGTGTCATATATATATATACTCGATGACGCTATGTTGAGAGCAATCACATTAATACTAGTAGCCAAAATGGCTACAGCATTACCATGATTGGCAGGCAATCCCTGCATGTTTACTGACTGCTAAAAAACCTGGAAACGTGCAGGTTAGGGACTTGAGAATGGTGTCCGAGCAGCAGAATACTCAATCGATTATTAAGCGTCTTAATTACCCTAATGCTCGATTGAGTACTGAGCAGTGCTGAGCACTTTCGCCCATCACTAGTTTTTACTAATGGGGTTATTCAGTTTGGAGAAATGAAGGCTTACAGGTGAGCTTATTACAATGTACCAATATAAGGGACAGTACAGAGACCTTTCCAATGAGCTTTTTACACCTAGGCCTGCAGCGGTGGCAAAGGGACATCCTCTAAATTTTGAGGAAAGAAGGATTAATCATAATCGCGATTGGCGATTCTTGCTGTGAGAGCAGTGAGACTATAGCCCATGATGTGACAATGTTTGATTCACTACAAAAGTTCAAGAAGGGCCTGGTTGCTTTTCTTGAAAAAAATATTATTACAGGTTATGACCCATAACTTATGGGAACTAAATTCTGTGATGGGAGGTTGATGAAGGCAACTTAATCTGCTTACCGTTTGTGGATTTAGGAGCGATTTTCCAGATAATATGGAGCACTTAGCATCTGCCTCATTGGGTTTTTGCCATCCTCTGAATCAACATCTTAGGTTATGGGTTGAACTCGATGTTTACCTTTAAAGGGAACCTGTCAGGTCCCTTATGCATTCTAAACTACAAGCAGGGTGATGTGTGGCCTAAAAACCCATTCCTACCCATCCCTGTGTTGTAATATTGTGTAATATAAATTTATAAAAAAAAGATTTATAACTTGTGTGTTCCATATGTAAATGATCAGAGGGCGTTGCATTCCCCCGGCGTGTTTGCATGCTTTCCGTGGTATCACGCTCCTGTGGGCGTGATACCATAGATTTACATGAGCGACGTCACCGTCAGCTCCTGGAGATCCCGCACGTGTGCGCTTGCCATTCGCGCAGCCTTCTTATCTGGGTGTACGCTTGTTGGTTTCACAAGCGCACTGCGCATGATCAGAAGACTCCTCCGCTTCCAACCATGCGCAGAGCGTGTCTAAAGTCGGCAAATAAACATCCGGCTAAGAAGGCTGCACAAATGAGAAGTGCGCACGCGCGGGATCTCCAGGGGCTGACAGTGACATCGCTCATGTAAATCCATGGTTTCACGCCCACGGGGCTAAGCGACACACTGGGGGCTAGACTCTATGCTCATTTACATAGGGAACACGTAAGTTCTAAAACATTTTTTTATAAATTCATATTACACAATATTACGACACAGGGATGGGTAGCAAGGGGTTACTAGGCCACGCATCACCCTGCTTGTAGGTTAGAGCGCATATGGGATCTGACAGGTTCCCTTTAACCGATGCTTAACTTGATGTCTACCTTTAACCTACAAAAAAAACAAACAATGAAAAATTATGAATACTAGTAATTTGAAACTATCTTCAGAAAATTTTAAGCCCTAAGAATTTTGTCTTCAGCACTCAGAGATCTACATTAAGGCGACAAATGTGGAAAGGGTTAAATCTGCACTGCCTGATAGGAGAAACGAAGACATCGAATTACTTCAATGCAATTTATTAGATCTATATTTGCAATTCATATTTGGGATCTAATAAATCGCATTTAAGGAATTCAATGTCTTAGGGGGGCTTTGCACACTACGACATCGCAGCTGCGATGTCGGTGGGGTCAAATCGAAAGTGACGCACATCCGGCGCCGCAGTCGATATCATAGTGTGCAAATCCTTTTTGATACGATTAACGAGCGCAAAAGCGTCGATATCGTATCATCGGTGTAGGGTATGACATTTCCATAATGCCGATGCAGCGATAGGTACGATGTTGTTCCTCGTTCCTGCGGCAGCACTCATCACTGTGTGTGAAGCGGCAGGAGCGAGGAACATCTCCTACCTGCGTCCCGGCTGCAATGCGGATGGAAGGAGGTGGGCGGGATGTTTACATCCTGCTCATCTCCGCCCCTCCACTGCTATTGGCCGCCTGCCGTGTGATGTCGCTGTGATGCCGCACGACCCGCCCCCTTAGGAAGGAGGCGGATCGCCGGCCAGAGCGACGTCGCAGGGCAGGTGAGTGCATGTGAAGCTGGCGTAGCGATAATGTTCGCTACGCCAGCAATCACAAAATATCGCTGCTGCGACGGGGGCGGGGACTATCGCGCTCGACATCGCAGCATCGGCTTGCGATGTCGCAGCGTGCAAAGTACCCCTTAGTCTCTTCTATCGGGAAGCGCAGATTTAACCCTTTCCACCTTCATAGTTTATATTTATTTCCACGGGTTTGCAGCAGCCACATTATCTATGTAGTTGTATCACACAACTATTACAGGTGAAAACCACCAAATTTTCTTCACTGATTTCATCTCCTAATTAGACCCTATTGCACTCCTCTTCTTTTTTAGTTAAGATCTAAAATGTGAGTTTCTAAAAATCAAGAACAACAGAATATTTTTTTTTTGTGAGATAACAGAGGAAATAAGTACATTGTTTGTGGCACGTAGTAATATTCAGATGTATATTTAGTAATTTTATTAACATGGGGTGAAGCCTACAATTAATTATCCAATGAAAACTATATATATTGTTCTTTATATAACATAACTATATGGTAATTCGGACACATCTGTGAGCCAGGAATAACTTTTATATGCCAGAGTAACAAGTTTAAAACATACATAAATCATAACAATCTTCTGATATGTCAGAGATGTGAGAATAACCTATGAAAACACACATTACAGAAACAATCTGGACTGAAAGTACTATTATAAAGAAGGTGGAGCCGAGAAGATAGATCTATAATTTCTGGGAAAATATTTAGATAAATTTGTATCCTATTCACTTAAATAATATCTAGCATTTTAATACATACAAATATATCCAGTGTATCACATAAGTGAGTACACGCTTCACATTTTTGTAAATATGTTATATCTTTTCTGGGACAATACTGAAGATACGACACTTTGATAGAATGTAAAGTAGTCAGTATACAGATTGTATAACAGTGTAAATTTGGTGTCCTCTAAATAACTCAACACACAGTCACTAATGTCTAACCACTGCAACAAAAGTGCGTACATCCCTACATGAAAATGGACAAATTGTGCAGTGTCATGTGAATCTTTGGTGTTACAAGGTCTCAGGTGTGTTAAAGTTGCGGTTATCGCTCACATACTCATACTAGTCACTGGAAGTTCAACATGGCACCTCATAGCAAGGGATTTTCTGAGGATCCTGAAAAAAATAATTGTTACTCTACATAAAGATGGTGTAGGCTATAAGAAGATTGCCAACACCCTGAAACTGAGCTGCAGCACAGTGGCCAAAACCATACAGCCATTTAACAAGACAGATTCCACCCAGAACAGGCCTTTCTATGGTCGACCAAAAAAAGTTGAGTGCATGTGCTCAGCGTCATATCCAGAGGTTGTCTTTTCAAAATAGATGTATGAGTATTGCTAAAATTGCTATCACCACTTATCCCTAAACAGGAATGTATGATGCCAAACTTATTTAAAAATACTTTATTTATTTTGAAAAGAATAAAAAACACATTGACAAACAACAACGGCACAGCAGGGTAGAGAGATACAATTGTGACTCCCACGGATTGGGGGAGGGGTGGGTAAGGATCAAGATAAATCGCTCCAAATATGCATGTAATATTTCAAAAGAAGAGTCACTGGTCTGTATACGTATATAGCAATAGCCCAAAAATATTTACATAACCGTCATATTTCACATATGGCTAGCATGGAGATGGTCAATAGTACCCTGTGTGAGCACTCTGATTGTCACTATCAATAATTTAACAAGGATATCCACGAAATTTCATGGACCCTTTTGCTACGGTGACAGTTCACAATAACATATGACAATCAGCCTGCTACCTACCAGGGGACCTGGCCTCATGCAGCCAGATGGGCCCGACCTATAGTTGCTGCTAGGGAAATCCCCTATGGTACTCCAATACCCTGCGGGTATCTAGTATACCTCCAAGTCGCAGGAGGGAGCTTTTTTTCTAATAAACCCCCAATGTTCCACAGGTGGGGTATGCTCCTTAATAACCTCAATATCCTTTCACTCCCAGAATCTCAGAGGCATGTATACCCCCTACAGGGCAAGAAACACCACAGGAGTGTCCCACAGCAGGAATCAATCAATGACATCATTGGCAACAAGACATATATAATATATTATACCTGCTGAAAATACAGACCTGACCAGAGTGATACCGGATCCCACCCACCGCACCTCAACGCGTTTCACCGCCTAGGGCTTCGTCAGGAGGCAGGTACCTGTATATTGCTGTATAATTTTGTACCATTCATGACTTTATGGGCTGAATGCTGCTGTGAAATTCTTCTGTGGGTTTCATGCTTGACTGGTAGGTCCTAGGCATGAGATATTGGGGGTTATGATTTCAGTATTTGGATAGTGAGAGGGTGTGGATACCACTAAGGTGCATACCCCACTTATGTGAAATCAGGGGGACGAATAATTGATTAGAGACTGTTCCCTGGGACCTACGGATATAGCAGTCCCCCACAGAGTGTTGCACTAATATCAACATTGGAAACTTTATTTTCAGCAGGTATAATATATTATATATGTCTTGTTGCCAATGATGTCATTGATTGATTCCTGCTGTGGGACACTCCTGTGGTGTTTCTTGCCCTGTAGGGGGTATACATGCCTCTGAGATTCTGGAGTGAAAGGATATTGAGGTTATTAAGGAGCATACCCCACCTGTGGAACATTGGGGGTTTATTAGAAAAAAAGCTCCCTCCTGCGACTTAGAGGTATAGTAGATACCCGCAGGGTATTGGAGTACAATAGGGGATTTCCCTAGCAGCAACTATAGGTCGGGCCCATCTGGCTGCATGAGGCCAGGTCCCCTGGTAGGTAGCAGGCTGATTGTCATATGTTATTGTGAACTGTCACCGTAGCAAAAGGGTCCATGAAATTTCGTGGATATCCTTGTTAAATTATTGATAGTGACAATCAGAGTGCTCACACAGGGTACTATTGACCATCTCCATGCTAGCCATATGTGAAATATGATGGTTATGTAAATATTTTTGGGCTATTGCTATATACGTATACAGACCAGTGACTCTTCTTTTGAAATATTACATGCATATTTGGAGCGATTTATCTTGATCCTTACCCACCCCTCCCCCAATCCGTGGGAGTCACAATTGTATCTCTCTACCCTGCTGTGCCGTTGTTGTTTGTCAATGTGTTTTTTATTCTTTTCAAAATAAATAAAGTATTTTTAAATAAGTTTGGCATCATACATTCCTGTTTAGGGATAAGTGGTGATATCGGTTGATAGGATGCGAACCTGGACATATTAGCGCAAAAAATGTGGAAAGTGTGGTTATATTGCTAAAATTGCTGTAGAGGTTAAAGGAGTGGGGGGGTCCACCTGTCAGTTCTCAGACTATACGCTGCACACTGCATCAAATTGGTCTGCATGACTGTCATCCAAGAAGGAAGTTTCTTCTAAAGATGATGCACAAGAAAGCCTGCAAACAGTTTGTTGAAGACAAGCAGACCAAGGGCATGGATTACTGGAACCAGGTCATGTGGTCTGATCAAGATTGTTACGCTCACTAAGGAGCGGCGAGCGTCCGGAGGTGGACCCACTGGACCGTGCACCGGACTCCCCCGAGAAGGTGACCAGCAGCGAACCCCTATACAGGGACTGTGCGGCGCCTCCCCAGAAGGCCTAAATGCACGGCAGCCAGGAACCGGTAGTAGGAGTCTCTGTAGGGCCAGATATAGCAAGGTTGTGACGTCCACAGCCGACAGAACACGGAAACGGCACCGGAGATGTTCACAGCAGGTGACGTCCACAGCAGGTACGGTACAGATAATGTCCACGGCAGGTAGGGCACAGTGACGTCCACTGTCGGTATGAGCGGTGACGTCCACAGCAGGTACAGCACAGATAATGTCCACGGCAGGTAGGGCACGGTGACGTCCACTGTCGGTATGAACGGTGACGTCCACAGCCGGAATGATACGGATGGCACTACGGTGAGACAAGGGATTAGAACCAGGTAACAAATACACAGAAAACAGATAACAGCACAAGGGAGTCTGGACACTGGCAAGGCTCTAATGGAAGCGTTGCTCGGGCGCCTGCTGCTGGGGGAGGTGAACCTAAATACCCATTAGGTAACAGGTGACCTCTGAGGTCACTTCCAGAAAACGGGGCATACCGCTTTAAGAAAGGGGGCGTGGCCTCGTGCGCAGCCTAGAGTCACTTACTGCAGCTCTGTGTAAGGAAGGGAGACAGGAAGAGGCTGCAGCATGCCTGGGAGCAGGATGTACATCAGGACCCGGAGCAGGAGCAGCGCCTGCAGAGCCATGGGACCGGTAAGAGGAAGGCCGTTGCTGTCTGGGGCTATGACTGGGAGTGCAAGTGGGAGCCATGCTGGGACTGGGCATATGTGAGGGAGCGCGCCCCCCATGGGGTCTGGTGGGACCAGGCGCTACAGTACCCTCCCTGAAGACACCCCCTCCTCAGGAAGCTCCGGAGGAGACGAGGAGCATCCACGTCCTCCGCAGGTACCCACGTCCTCTCCTCAGGACCGAACCCCTTCTAGTCTACCAGATAGTAGGTTCTACCTCGGACCTCCTTAGCCGCAAGGATGGCTTTTACCTCATAGACGTCGTCATCACCAACAGGAGGAGGCGAAGCCCCAGGATCACTGTGGAAACGGCTCAGGACCACTGGCTTGAGGAGGGACACATGGAAGGAGTTCGGGATGGAAGGTTTGTCAATCTCTTCCTGGGTAGAAACCATAGAGCGAGACAGAGCGTCTGCCTTGTTATTCTTACTCCCAGACAGATAGTTGATGGAGAAGTGAAAGCGGGAGAAAAACAAGGACCAGCGGGCTTGGCGAGGATTCAGACGCTGAGCGGTTTGTAAGTACGTCAGATTCTTATGGTCTGTATAGACCTGGAAAGGATGTTTCGCTCCTTCTAGCAAGTGACGCCACTCCTCCAAGGCTAATCTCAGGGCGAGCAGTTCCCTATCCCCAATAGTATAGTTTCTCTCTGCCGGTGAAAAGGTTTTAGCAAAGAAGAAACACGGCCTTTTTCTACCTGCACCGTTCTTTTGATACAAGACCGCACCAGCACCCACTGAAGAGGCATCAACCTCCAAGAGGAAGGGCTTATTCTCATTGGGTCTTTGTAGAATGGGAGCAGTTGAAAAGTGTCTTTTTACTGCCTCAAAAGCCTGGGATGTCTCAGTAGACCAGACTTTTGGATTAGCACCTTTCTTAGTGAAGGCCACCAAAGGGGCCACCAAAGTAGAGAAATGGGGTATGAACTGCCTGTAATAATTTATGAATCCTAAGAAGCGTTGCACCGCCTTCAAGGAATGAGGTTCGGACCATTCCAGGACAGCAGAGAGCTTTGCAGGATCCATAGCCAGACCCTCTTGTGAGATAATGTAGCCCAAAAAAGGCAAGGATGACTGCTCGAATATACATTTTTCGAGTTTAGCAAACAATGAGTGCTCCCTTAAACGGGAAAGGACACGAACGACATCCTGACGATGAGTCTCCAGATCAGGAGAAAAAATCAGGATGTCGTCCAGATACACCACGACGGAGGATAACAGTAAATCCCTGAACACATCGTTTACGAAGTCCTGAAATACTGCGGGTGCATTACATAAACCAAAAGGCATGACGAGGTATTCATAGTGACCGTCTCGGGTGTTAAAAGCGGGCTTCCATTCGCCACCCTCTCGAATTTGTACCAAGTTATACGCACCCCGCAGATCCAACTTCGTAAAAACTTGAGCTCCCCTCAGTCTGTCAAAGAGCTCCGAAATTAAAGGTAACGGGTATTTGTTCTTTATTGTGATTGCGTTGAGACCCCTGTAATCTATGCAGGGACGCAAATCACCCTCTTTCTTCCGAACAAAGAAAAACCCAGCTCCTGCGGGAGAGACAGACTTACGAATGAACCCCTTCTCTAAACTCTCTCTTATATAGGTCGACATGGCCTCCGACTCAGGTATCGACAGGGGGTAAACCCTGCCCTTAGGTGGAACCGAACCTGGGATAAGGTCTATGGCACAGTCATACGGCCTATGGGGTGGAAGAACCTCAGCACCCTGTTTGGAGAACACGTCAGCGAAATCCAAATAGGGTGTAGGTATGGGAGAGAGATCAGTTGATGCAACCGCAACGACCTTAGGTGGTAAGGGAAGACATCGGGACTGACATTTCGAACCCCAACTAATAATGCTGTCGGACTCCCAGTCAATGTGAGGAGCATGAGTCCGAAGCCATGGGAGACCCAGAAGGACGTCGTCTATACCCTCAGGCAAAACAAGAAAAGAAATCTCCTCTATGTGACCCTGAGGCAGGGAAAGGCGCAAAGGAACTGTCCTCAATGTAATGGAGTCAGACAACATAGTCCCATTAACAACACGGACAGGAATAGGCGCCTCTAACATGATAGAGGGAATATTGTGTCCCTTTACAAATCCTGAGGACACAAAAGTCCCGTCAGCTCCGGAATCCACAAAAGCCATAATAGGCCATGTATTCTCAGAGAATGAAAGCTGACCTGGGATACCACACTTAGAGGGTGCAGAAGACGTCTCTAGTAACCCCCCTCTAATGGTTACTAGGCCTGGGAGTTTCCCTGACGACTAGAACACTTGTTGGCATAGTGCCCAGCCTGACGACATACGTAACATATAGGAGGACCAGACTTATGTAGTCTGGAGGACGTATGACCTAACTCCATAGGAGTGGGAGATGTTTCAGATGCTGAGGAAGATGGTAGTGGACCCTCAACAACTGGAATAGCCCGATGCTTAGGGCGTGAGGAAGAGACCTCGAGTCTACGTTCCCTATGGCGTACGTCTATCCTCGTTGCTACTGTGATCAAGTCCTCCAGAGAAGCAGGGACCTCACGAGTAGCAAGGGCATCCTTGACATAGCCTGCCAACCCTCTCCAGAAGATAGGAATCAACACCTTCTCTGGCCAATCTAGTTCTGCCACCAGAGTTCTAAAATCAATGGCATAAGAACTAGTGGATAACGAACCCTGAGATAGATCTAGGAGTCTCAGGGCCGCATCATGGGTAACCTGCGGACCCATGAATACCGCTTTAAGAGCATCAAGAAAGTCTTGATGTCTCAGAGTAACCACATCAGAGCGCTCCCATAAGGGAGTCGCCCATTCTAAGGCTTTGTCCTGAAGTAAGGAGATGATAAAGCCTACTCTGGACCTCTCCGTAGAGAAGCGAGAAGAGTTGACCTCTAGGTGTATCTGACACTGACTAAGGACACCACGACATGGTCTGGCATCGCCAGAATATCTGTTTGGCAGAGCAAGTCGGGGATCATGTGCAGATGTCACCATGGTCTGAGGTTTATCCTCTATACTCTTGAGCCGCGACTCAAGTACTTGTATGTAACGGTGTAACTGCTGATATTCTGCCATAACTGCCAGACCCTTGGCTCAGTCCTAATGTTATGGGGGGGCTGTCTGATATTAAAACCTAAAGGAATGTCAGACAGTCAGGGTCCGCCGTGCAAAGACTCTGCTGCAGACTATGGCAGAGGATAAGGGGTATATAAGTGTGCCACAGTAAAAAATAATAGCACAAGTGCAGAGTGCAATACCTCTGTTAAACTCACAGAGGAATATAATTAGAAAATAAAGCAATTCCTCCCTTACTTGGAGGGTGTGTGGAATGGTCTCTGTTAAAGATCACAGAGACAAAAGCAGTGAGTGTGAAATGGCACCTGCCTAGGTCCGTTCCTCTAGTGGTGCCAGGAGACGGACAGCAGCGTAAGCCGCACAAAGCTCCTACCTGCGTTCGCTCCACTAGTGTGCGAGGACACGAACCACTAGATATGGCACCTGCCTAGGTCCGCTCTTCTAGTGGTGCAAAAGAGACGGACAGCAGCGTAAGCCGCACAAAGCTCCTACCTGCGTTCGCTCCACTAGTGTGCGAGGACATGAACAACTAGATATGGCACCTGCCTAGGTCCGCTCTTCTAGTGGTGCAAAAGAGACGGACAGCAGCATAAGCCGCACAAAGCTCCTACCTCAGTTCGCTCCCCTAGTGTGCGAGGATACGAACAACTGCCAGACGCAGTATAAGGAACGTTACCCTAGCGGCAACGTCCACCTACGAGTAGAATCACAAGGCCCAGCCGGACCATGTGCCTCAGGCACCTGCCTATGTCCGCTCCACTAAGAGGTAAGGATACGGACTGCAGCCGAAGCTGTAAGGTATAAGAACGCTACCCTGCCGGTAGCGCTTACCTAACATAGACAGAGAGATGCCTAGAGGGACGTGCACAGGGCATCTACCTTCATGCATGAACCAAGAGGACTGAGCGCCGGGCAGCGTGCGTCAGGGTCTTATATAGACTCTGTGCCTCATCCAAGATGGAGGACACCAGAGCCAATCCGCTGCCAGAATGACAGCAATGACGTCACGCTGGCCTATCACCGAGCAAAGCGTCACAAGCACATGACCAGCGACCAATCGGCATAGAAGGTGTCAGAGACATGTGACCACGTGTCAGCGATGATGTCACCCGCACATGTGCAATGGCTCCAAGATAGGACTTAAGGGGGCTTTACACGCTACGATATCGTTAATGTTTGGTCGCCGGGGTCAAGTTGTTAGTGACGCACATCCGGCATCATTAACGATATCGCAGCGTGTAATACTTACCAGCGACCTTAGGCAACCTCAAAAATGGTGAAAATCGTTCACCATGGAGAGGTCGTCCCAAAGTCAAAAATCGGTAAGGGTTGTTTAGCGTTGTGGTTCATCGCTCATGCGGCAGCACACATCGCTATGTGTGACACCGCATGAGCGAGGAACGTCTCCTTACCTGCCGCCGGCCCCAATGGGGAAGGAAGGAGGTGGGCGGGATGTTACATCTTGCTCATCTCCGCCCCTATGCATTGATTGGCCGGCCGCTGTGTGACGTTGCGGTGACGTCGCTGTGATGTCGAACGTCCCTCCCCCTTGAAGGAGGGATTGTTCGGCAGTCACAGCGATGACGCCGACCAGGTAAGTATGTGTGACGCTGCGTAGCGATAATGTTCGCTACGGCAGCGATCACAAACAATCGCAAGCGCGACGGGGGCGGGTACTTACACGCTCGCTATCGCTAGAAATTGCTAGCGATATCGCTAACGTGTAAAGCCCCCTTTAGTCTCCAGCGCTTGCACATGTGCAGTAGGAAGAAATCCGGACATAGTCTCCAGAGCCACAGCAACCGTAACAGCCACATTCACCACCAGCAACAGTAGAGACACAGAGAAGCTGGTGTAAAGACAGTCGTTACCTCACAAACAGCACATTGTGAGCGTGTGCCCCTGACCCTTCTAGACAAGATACTTATATCTAGGAGTGCCCACTTTACCCCTATTCAGTATTCTCATGTAGGAGGGGGAAGAATTGCGCCCACTCCTACGAAGGTGGCACTATGATATTGTAACTATACTGTAAATAAAGCAGGATGAATGTGTTGTAGCATAAAAATGTATTTATGAACTGTAAATGTGTAATGTGGAGTACTGGCCCCTTGTGCTGTGTCAGGCAGGAGGAATAGTACAGGGTCAGGAGTGTTGCAGAGATATATATTGTCAGGCAGGAGGAATAGTACAGGGTCAGGAGTGTTGCAGATATATATATATATATATAGTACAGACCAAAAGTTTGGACACACCTTCTCATTCAAAGAGTTTTCTTTATTTTCATGACTCTGGAAATTGTAGATTCACATTGAAGGCATCAAAGCTATGAATTACCACATGTTGAATGAAATACTTAACAAAAAAGTGTGAAACAACTGAAATGTGTCTTATATTCTAGGCTCTTCAAAGTAGCCCCTTTTTGCTTTGATTACTGCTTTGCACACTCTTGGCATTCTCTTGATGAACTTCAAGAGGTAGTCACCGGAAATGGTTTTCACTTCACAGGTATGCCATGTCAGGTTTAATAAATTGGATTTCTTGCCTTATACATGGGGTTGGGACCATTAGTTGTGTTGTGCAGAAATCTGGTTGATACACAGCTGATAGTCCTACTGAATAGAGTGTTAGAATTTTTATTATGGCAAGAAAAAAGCAGCTAAGTAAAGAAAAACGAGTGGCCATCATTACTTTAAGAAATGAAGGTCAGTCAGTCCGAAAAATTGGGAAAACTTTGAAAGTGTCCCCAAGTGCAGTGGCAAAAACCATCAAACACTACAAAGAAACTGGCTCACATGAGGACTGCCCCAGGAAAGGAAAGCCAAGAGCCACCTCTGCTGCGGAGGATAAGTTTCTCCGAGTCACCAGCCTCAAAGATCGCAGGTTAACAGCAGCTCAAATTAGAAATCAGGTCAATGCCACACAGAGTTCTAGCAGAAGACACATCTCTAGAACAACTGTTAAGAGGAGTCTTTGTGCAGAAGGCCTTCGTGGTAAAATAGCTGCTAGGAAACCACTGCTAAGGACAGGCAAAAAGCAGAAGAGACTTGTTTGATGGACTCTACATGGCTGGTTCCCACCGTGAAGCATGGAGGAGGAGGTGTGATGGTGTGGGGGTGCTTTGCTGGTGACACTGTTGGGGATTTATTCAAAATTGAAGGCATACTGAACCAGCATGGCTACCACAGCATCTTGCAGCGGCATGCTTTTCTATCCGGTTTGCGTTTAATTGCACCATCATCTATTTTTCAACAGGGCAATGACTGCAAACACACCTCCAGGCTGTGTAAGGGCTATTTGACTAAGAAAGAGAGTGATGGGGTGCTACGCCAGATGACCTGGCCTCCACAGTCACCAGACCTGAACCCAATTGAAATGGTTTGGGGTGAGGTGGACCGCACAGTGAAGAGAAAACGGCCAACAAGTGCTAAGCATCTCTGGAAACTCCTTCAAGACTGTTGGAAGTCCATTTCCGATGACTACTTCTTGAAGCTCATCAAGAGAATGCCAAGAGTCATGAAAATAAAGAAAACTCTTTGAATGAGAAGGGGTGTCCAAACTTTTGGTCTGTACTGTATATATACACGAGATAGCAAGTAGGCTTAAGTTGGAACTAGGGAAACAAGCAGAACAGGAGTGGGGATGATAGGAGTAGTTAGATAGTTAATAAGGCAAAGCAGGGACATAGGAAGTGTAGAGAGATGGTTGCCTGGGAGATGGAGACAGGAGGGTGGAGAGAATGCAGAGGGTTTTAGAATGTGTGCAGGAAGTGGTTAGTTAAGCAGCAGGAGCTGAAGAGTACGGACGAGGTCCAGAGCTGGGACCTGTCCAAATAGGGAGGAATCCTGCCGTGTATTGAGATCTCACCTTGTGGATGGGCAGTCGGGTGTCCTGAGACTGGTGGGACGTCGGGGTACAGAGATCGCTAGCGGAACCCTGGTCAAGAGTAGCCACGTGTCCGGAGGCATGAGTGAGGTATGGCAGCTGCACAGAAAGAATACCGGGGAGAAAGGGTACCGGGAAGAGGGCATAGGACTCAGCTGCTGGAGGATAGTGCCCAGGGCGAGTGCCAGGAAAAGAGAAGTTTTCACCCGAGGTAAAGCAGACACAGCACAAGTGGTCCTAAGGGCCTGAAGCGTGGAAAGAAGCAAGAGTTACAATAAAGACGTTTCTGTGGTTTTATCAGAGTCTGCGTGTGCGTTATGTTGCCCTCCCTGTCTTTGACAAGGACCCAGCAAGTACAGATGAATGTAATAGAGACTGTGACGATTACTGACCCAACGGGTGCACTACATGGACATTTACTGAAGCCAACGGAAGCGCTGCTGGCCATCACCTGGCTCTCCTCTTCACTTACATGAAGCACACTATTGTACCCAACTTTAAGCACCTTTCTGAGAGCATCATCCTATCTCTAGCTTACAATATTTTTTTCCCCAGTATATGAGCATCTGGATCTGCTGTTCTGTCCGGGGCTACTTACAAAAGTCACCATCTGCAGACCTGGTCTTCATAGCTGTTTGTTAGACCTGGTGCTAAAGCACCAACCTGGCAGACAGTTGCGAGCCACACATCATGAGCCCCTGAGCCACATTTGGCTCTTGAGCCAAAGGTTGTGGACCGCTGATCTAGGGATATAGTAAGCATTTTGATGTTTGAGTAGTGAAAATAGAAAAGAAATCTTTAATATGTACTTTTTGCTATTTGTTTTCCATTAGCTGTAATAGAAAATTAAAAATATTTTTGACCCTACAAATGTGTATTCCGGAAATTAAACAATTGATGTTGAAGAAGTGAAAAGTGAAGTTGTTTTTTTATTTTAATTAGCCTCTAATGTTATTTATAACATTAAACAGCAGGGACATGAGCAGATAAAGGGTTATTCTCATATTGTAAAATTGGTATTTTTTGTTAGACAGCTTCATAATAAATTTGCAATTGACTTGTTATTTTTAGCTTCTACGTTCTCCTGCTATGAAAATGTTGTCTCTCCCAACAAAAAATAAGCCCTTAAATGGCTCCGTCATGTGAAAAATGAAAACAATTATTGCTCTTTGAAAATGGTGATATTCAAAAGTGCAACCAGTCCTGCAAAAACAAGCCCTCATATGTCTAGGTGGAGCGTAAAATAGGAAAGTTATAGCTCGAAGGGGGGGAGGGGGGAGATGCATAATCGGAAATTGGCCATGTCAGGATGGGTTTAAAGATGGAGACAGCAAAGATTGAAAATACTGATGAAACAACTACTCACGCCTACCATTCATTGAGCGGATGGTTGCCTAGCATTATAATTGCACACAAATAAGACTTGTATAGGGCGTCAGTCACACACATAAGTGTAGTGCAGTTTGTGGCTTATAGGCTATTAGTGACGTCCATGCTATAAGTAAAAAAAAAGAAAGTGACTTCAACATCCAATAATGATCAAATTGCTTTATCATGGAATCACAAATACAAAAATAAAGACCCAGACTTATTCTAGGGGTCAACACAGTGCTGATGTTTCTGTATTTGTGATGCCACAATAAAGTAAGTTGATGATCATTGGATGCTGAAGCTGCCTTCTTTTACTTGCATTTTGCTTGGATAAAAGATATCATCCCACAACTGGCTTTCGTCCATTTAAATCATGGCTAAAAGTGTTGGCACCCTTAAATTATTCCAGAAAATAAAGTATTTCTTCAAGAACATTATTGTAATTGAACATGTTTTGTAATAAACATGTTTATTTCCTTTGTTTCTATTAGAACAACACAAAAAAAATAAGAAAAGAGGCAAATTGGATTTAACTGCAAAAATGGCCTTGAAAGAATAGTTAACACATTTCCAAAATTGTGTGTAAACAACTTTGTTTCAAGCATTTAATACTGATTCGAACTCACCTGTGGTAAATAACAGATGTGGGCAATATGAAAATCCCACCTGAAACCAGATAAAAGGGGGAGAAGTTGACTTAATCTTTCCATGGTGTGTCTGTGTGTGCCACACTAAATGTGGAGAACAGAAAGAGGGAAGAGGACTGTCTGAGGACTTGGGAACCAAAATAGTTGAAAAATATCAACTATCTCAAGGTTACAAGTCCATCTCCATGGATCATGATGTTCCTTTGTCCATGGTGCACAACATAATCAAAACGTTTATAACCCATGGACATGGATGGCAGAGAAAAATTGATGAAAGGTTATAACCTAGGTTAGTCTGTATGGTGGATAAGCAGCCCCAATAAAGTTGCAAAGAAATTCATCTGTCCTGACGGCTCAGACTGCATCAGTATGAGTGCTAACTATTCGGCAACATTTGAATGAGATTAAATGCTATGGCAGGAGACCCAGGAGGACCCCAGTGCTGACACAATGAAATAAAAACGCTAGACTGCAGTTTGCCAAAATCTACGTGATGTGAGTAAGCCAAAATCCTTCTGGGAAAGCACCTTGTGGACAGATAAAAGCAAGATGGAGCTTTTTGGTTAAGCACATCATTCTACTGTTTACTGCTAATGGAATGAGGCCTATAAAGAAAAGAACATAATACTTACAGTCAAATATGGTGGAGATTCAAAGATGTTTTGGGGTTGTTTTGCTGACTCTGCATAGGGTGCCTTGACTGGTGTAAAGTATCATGAAATCTAACAATTACCAAGGGATTTTGGGTTGCAATGTAGTGCCCAGTGTCAGAAAGCTGGGTTTGCTTCCTAGGTTATGGGTCTTCCAACAGGACAATGACAAAAACATATTTTAAGTCAAACTCAAAAATGGATGTAAACAAAGAGCTGAAGGGTTCTAAAATGGCAACCAACAAGTCCAAATTGCTGTTGAGAGAAGGCAGCCTTCAAATATGAGAGATCTGGAGCAGTTTGCAAAAGATGAGTGGTCAAAATTTCAGTTGAGAGGTGTAAGAAGTTTGTTGAGGGTTATAGAAAGCGATGAATGGCAGTTATTTATTCTAAATGCTGTGCAACAAAATATTAAGTTGAGGGTGCTAACAATCTTGTCTAGCCCATTTTTTTTTGTGAAATTATGTCCAATTTGCCTTTTTTTTCTTAGTTTTATTTGTGTTGTTCCAATATACAAAAAGGAAATAAACATGTGTATAACAAAATTTTCTGGGAGAAATACTTAATTTTATGGAACAATTTCAAGGGTGCCAACACTGCCATGATTGTATATGGTACCGAAGCTTGATGATCAGGTGGGCTGCCAAGCACTATATAAATTCACCTGACAAGGACCAATACCTCATGCATTTTATACATCTTTTCATCTTTTTTGTGTGCACATTTTTCATGTTTTGCAAGATATCGCCAAGCCCTTTAGTGTTGACTAGGGGAATTTGGGTGACTATCCCTGTAGGGTGCACTTGTCGCGGGCGGAGGAGGGGACGCCGCGCTCTCCCACTGCTCGGGTCCGGCTGCCGCTGCTGCTGCGGCCTCTGCTGCTCGGTGGCTCGAGCGATGGGCCGGATCCCGGGGACTCGAGCGGCGCTCCTCGCCCGTGAGTGAAAAGGGGATTGGTTTTGGGGATTTATTGTCCGTGACGCCACCCACGGTTGTGGTGATTGTGTGGACACCACCGCTGCTCTGTATGGGGATCCCGGGAGCGGTGACAGGGAGCAGCTTTGTTGTTATTCCTCCCTCCGTGGGTAGGGGTTGGTTGTCCCGGGGCCCGGTGATGGGGTGGAGGATGAGGGATGGCAGGCCAGGTGCGGGGCCTGGTGAGGTGCAGGGTCGCGGGGGCAGCGCTGTGCCTCACGGCACGGTGGTACCCACTCAGCCTGAGACGGTGACACAGTTCTCGGTAAAACACACGGCTGGAAAGACGGTTCCCACGGACGGCTGCTGTTGCTTTTCCCCGGTAGTTGACGGTGACGGTCTCTGTCCCTGCACCTATTGAAATGTTGGTAGCGATGGGTTCCCACCGGTAACCCGCTCCCCGGCTTGGATATGGGCCGGAGGAGCCCCTCTTTGCCCGCAGGCGCTGGCCCTGAGAAACTGGTGCCTTGGCGGTGGCGGTGTCTCTCTCCTACGGTTGGACTGTTGCCTTCAATCGGGACATAGTTGTTGGGAGACCCAGAGGTCCCCTTCACTGACGGATTTGGCAAATTCACGGCAACTCCTAGCCTTGCCGGGATCCAAAAGGCCCCTGCCAATGGTGCTGGCTTCTCTTCGTATACCGTTCCGGTACCGCCGGGCCACCACCCGTCCACGGTCCTTTCGGCAACCTCCGATCAGCCTCTCCTGCAGACGGTCACCGCCGTCTGCTGACCTTGCTGTCTCAGTCCGGGGCACACACCCGGACCAACTTCAGGCTTTCTCAACTGTCACTTTCCCTTCCACTTTAACTCCTCTCTCTTGCTCCTCTCTAACTGTTCTCTTCTCTACCTGTTCTGCCTGGTTTTCCCGCCTCCAGGACTGTAAACTCCTCGGTGGGCGGAGCCAACCACCTGGCCCACCCCCTGGTGTGGACATCAGCCCCTGGAGGAAGGCAACAAGGATTTTTGGTGTAGCTTCAGTGTACCTATCCGGGGTGTAGGGTGTGGAGGTGTCATGACCTGTGACCCCTGGCTTGCCCAGGGCGTTACACACTTATATAGTGCTGGGCTGCCTGCCTAATCTGGCAGTATGAGCGCCACTATTAGGCTGTTAGCCGGACACTGTGTATTACACGTATCTGTGTGCATGGTACCCTGTGCAAGCCTTATACCTGTGCATCTGTAATAATAGGCAACCACCCCCTCCATGAATTGTAGGTTTGTGAATAGTTGTTTCATCAATATTTGCCCTTGTGCCTTTATCATGGGGGCCCACTGCATCGTCCATTACATTAATAGTGTGTTAGTGTTGGTAAATGTAAAAGTGGTGGACTGTAGCTGTGGTGTTCCTACCCTTGAAGACAATCACATTGTTGTCTTGGAATGTGAATAATGTCTTGCGTTTTTTTGTATATAATATGTAATGTAAACTGTAATGTATTGTAATGTAGTATGTAAAAGGTGTTAGTAATGATATGTACAGCATAAGGCATAATGTATAGTAAGTGTTATATGTGGTAAAGTATTGCACAGCACTTATGTTAAGTTATTAAACTGTAGAGTCAGCAGTGTTTTGACTAGCCCACTATGGAAGGGATGAAGTGAAAGGGAAAGTGACAGTTCATTCAGGAAGAGTCAGTGAAGGCCTAACGAGTGAAAGTGATGGACGTATAGTCAGTGAAGGTCGCATATAGTGGGTGGTTTGTGGCACCCAAAGAAGAGAAGAAGAGGCAAAAGGAGAGACAGCATGAACCTTGAGTGTTGACAGAGACATGAAGTGTGAACAGCATTGAAACGAGAGGCTGATCCTCAAGCATAGTGGCCCCAGACCATAGGAGCCAGAATACAGGACTCCAGTAGCCAGGCCCCTTAACCGTCAAGGTATTGAGTTTATCCTAACTGGCGTGTGAATGTAGTCGACGATCCAAGCAGTTTCCCTATAGACAACTGAGAGGGCGAAACTCTACTCTGGTCATGATGTGACACTTAAGGAGACTGGACATGGGACTGCTGAAAGGGAAGGGAAGGTGACCATCACAGTGTGTGCTGTAACGCTGGACGGAGTTGCGCTTCGACTAACCAGACCAGTTAGATTTGAAGCAACCCAGTGGGAACTTGAACTGTGTTTGATAGTGCTGTATAAAAATGTAACCTGCTGGAAGATATGTGCTCAGTATCTGGAGTGCGAAGATGTTGCACGAAAGGAACCGTCGTGTAAAGTGTTGTTTGACAAGAACTGTTGGTCTTCTTGTGACTACAAGTCATTATCTACTCCTGGCCAGCCAACATTAGTGGCATTATGCAGCCTACATGGGTTTAAAGCCCCTGTGACACAGGTCCACATATTCAGCCAGGACCAGTCATTTCATTTAGCATGTCAGGGTATCTGAAGTCAATACCTCTCCCACAACTACTGCCCCATACCACCATACATAAATATGACTGACTATTTTCTCAATTGTTTTACTATTTATATCAGCTTATATTGGCTTAAAGCCCATTACACTAGCCAGTCATTATGACAATTTGCCTGTTTATGAGCCATTATATTAATAACTTGTCAGTGTAAGTAAATAGAAAGGTTAACTGTGCCTCTGTGAAAATGATAGTTACCAACTTTTAGATATGGTCTTCTAGGAGATTAATGTATGATCCTTTTTTTTCCCTTAGCCATGCCCCATTTTTTAGAAGCAGTCGGAGGATTTGGCATGTGCCCAACAGATTTCCCAACTCTTTTTGGAGTTTTGTAGGTCTCCTTTTTTTCCAGAATCTCCACAATTGTTGATAGAAAATTGGCAGGTATGGAGAAAATCACTGTGATTGGGGACACAACCAATAAATCTGTAAACCACTGCTTGGTACAGTCCTCTCTTGATGGCAGAAATGGAAATGTTCTATATATATAGTAGTATAGTATAGTATAGGCATGAGGATGTAGACCAGCTCACACGTGACAGCTCTGTATGCATAATTATTCCTGTTTTGACTTGGACCATGAAGAAGGCTGTTTATACCGCCAAAACGCGTTGTCCGTAACGCACTATTTCCTGCAACTTATTATTTATATAGCTTTGTTATATTTTCTAATTTTTCTACCAATAAATCATCCATAGTTTTATGCCAACCAGACCTCTTGATATTTGCTGGATCCCTTTTCCTTTTCCATATTATATATATATATATATATATATATATATATATATATATATATATATACATATATATAGTACAGACCAAAAGTTTGGACACACCTTCTCATTCAAAGAGTTTTCTTTATTTTCTATAATAATACAATGACTATAAAAATTGTAGATTCACATTGAAGACATCAAAACTATGAATTACCACATGTGGAATGCAATACTTAAAAAAGTATGAAACAACTGAAAATATGTCTTATATTCTAGGTTCTTCAAAGTAGCCACCTTTTGCTTTGATTACTGCTTTGCACACTCTTGGCATTCTCTTGATGAGCTTCAAGAGGTAGTCACCGGAAATGGTCTTCCAACAGTCTTGAAGGAGTTCCCAGAGATGCTTGACACTAGTTGGCTCTTTTGCCTTCACTCTGCTGTCCAGCTAACCCCAAACCATCTCGTTTGGGTTCAGGTCTAGTGACTGTGGAGGCCAGGTCATCTGGCGTAGAACCCCATCACTCTCCTTCTTAGTCAAATAGCCCTTACCCAGCCTGGAGGTGTGTTTGGGGTCATTGTCCTGTTCAAAAATAAATGATAGTCCAACTAAATGCAAACCAGATGGAATAGCATGCCGCTGCAAAATGCTGTGGTAGCCATGCTGGTTTAGTATGCCTTCAATTTTGAATAAATCCCCAACAGTGTCACCAGCAAAGCACCCTCACACCATCACACCTCCTCCTCCATGCTTCACGGTGGGAATCAGCCATGTAGAGTCCATCCGTTCACCTTTTCTACAAAGACACGGTGGTTGGATCCAAAGATCTCAAATTTGGACTCATCTGACCAAAGCACAGATTTCCACTAGTCTAATGTTCATTCCTTGTGTTCTTTAGCCGAAACAAGTCTCTTCTGCTTGTTGCCTGTCCTTAGCAGTGGTTTCCTAGCAGCTATTTTACCATGAAAGCCTGATGCACAAGTCTCCTCTTAATAGTTGTTCTAGAGATGAGAAGGTGTGTCCAAACTTTTTGGTCTGTACTGTATGTATATAATATATATATATATATATATATATATATATATATATATATTACACTACTTATATATTTTGGATTAAAGTAAGACAAACTTATGTAGAGAAAAACAAGTCAAGTTTTTGTCTTTCACTTATTCCTGTGAATGTGATAGGAATGTGCTTGTTACATTCTGCAGACTTTACAATACCTGTGAGTAATGTTACAAGGCAGCAGTTTGATCCGCATGCTGCATATTTCACGTGTTCAACAGCTATTATGTTTTTCATTTATGCAGCCAGTAACTTACCTGAAAAACCAGCTTGCCTTCAGTTTTGCTTACATATAATAATGTCATGGATAAGTGTGGGAGTAACAAGTCTATACAGCTTTCTTCCTTACAAAACAATCTACAGATTAGAAAGAAAGGCATTGCTATATAAACTTAAGAACAGACTTTATACATTACTATTCAATGAGAGACAGTTTTTCTAGTCAGTAAAAAAGATTAACAACATTCCAGAATCATCAGAGAATGTGAAGAATTCGGGTCCAAGAACCAGAAAGTTTGATGAATAAAAAGTTCTTTTAAAGTGGTAGTCCAGTCACTAAGGAAAAACCTGACAGCAAGCTATAAAAAAAAAATAAAATCCACCAATCCCCAATCCACAGAATAAAAATATTAATACTAATAAAGAAGTTTATTTATATAGCGCCAACATATTCCGCAGCACTTTACAATCCGGTGGGGGGGTTGTATAGACAAAAACAAAACAAAATAGTACATAATTCAACAGCTACAGTAGGAGTGAGGGCCCTGCTCGAAAGCTTACAATCTATGGGGAAACAGGGGGACACAAAAGGTGAAGCACACTTGTAGATCTGGCCGGCCATCGTTATGCTAGTTTATTGGTTACATATAAAGATGAATGATCTGGTATCTAGACAGTAACCTTTTGGGTGTCCTTACGTGCTGTTGCTTGTATGTAGGATGTGAGGACAGAAATAGGATAGAGAAGGTTACGAATAGCATTTAGAAGGTGGGATGGGGGAGAGTTAGGTTAGTAAGTTATTATGATAAGCTTGTCTGAAGAGATGTGTTTTTAATGTAAAGCCTTTAGAAGGGCCCTCTTCCCTCTGTACTAGTCTGTCTATTGTAACTTGTATATGTATTCTGTATGTAACCCCCTCTCATGTACAGCACCATGGAATCAATGGTGCTCTATAAATAAATAATAATAATAATAATAATAATTTACGCTTAAAAACTTGGGGGCTGGATATTAGTCGCAATCTTTGTGGTAGTGCATTCCAGAAAACTGGCGCGGCACGAGAAAAGTCTTGGAGACGGAGGTGTGAGGTACGTATTCTGGGGGATGTTAGTCTAAGATCATTTGCGGAACGAAGGGGGCGGGTAGGATAATAGAGATGAGGAATGAGATATATGGTGGTGCAGAGCTGTGGAGAGCTTTGTGGGTGAGGGATATGAGTTTGTATTGTATTCTGTAGCTGATAGGTAGCTACCGCCTGCATCAGTTGTGCGACACGGGCAAATCACTGCCCGTGCCACACAACATCGCCCGGACCCATCACACTATACTTACCTGCTCTTCGACGTCGCTGTGACCGGCGAACCGCTTCCTTTCTAGGGGGGCGGTTTGTGTGGCATCACAGCGACGTCACTAAGCGGCCGCCCAATCAAAGCGGAGGGGCGGAGATGAGCGGGGCATAACATCCCACCCACCTCATTCCTTCCGCATTGCGGGCGGCGGCAGGTAAGGTGAGGTTCCTCGCTCCTGTGGCGTCACACGGAGCGATGTGCACTGCCGCAGGAGCAACAAACTACATCGTACACGCTGCAGCAGCGATATTTGAGAAGTGACCCCCATGTCAACAAGGAGCGATTTTGGACGTTTTTGTAACGATCCAAAATCGCTCCTAGGAGTCACACACAACGAGATCGCTACAGCGGCCGGATGTGCGTCACAAAATCCTTGACCCCAACGAGATCGCTGTAGCGATCTCGTAGCATGTAAAGCCCGCTTTAGGGTTTTTGCAGCTTTGAAAGTAAGAAATGGTCGGATTCTGGAGATGTTTTTGAGATGCGGGTGACATGTGCGACTGAGTGATTGTATATGGGGAATGAAGGAGAGTTCTGAGTCAAATATGACCCCAAGACAGCGAGCATGCTGCTTGGGAATAATGAATAAATCATTGAAGGTAATTGAGATGTCGGGTGTAGGTTGGTTGGTAGAGGGAGGAAACGCAAGGAACTTAGTTTCGGAGAGATTCAGTTTCAGATAGAGGGAGGACATGCTTTTGTCAGGGTTAAAATGACAATGATGATGATGATGATGATGAGACTCAAAGGATCTCTTGGGATCTGACCGCTGTTTCAAATTAAAATGTCATGTGTGCACACGAGAATGAACGATAACAGACACTATATATCGGTTATGGACCTTCTCCATGACAGACCCTGAGGCAACTGAACTTTATTGTTTAAAACTTTTCACAGCTCTTCAGAAGTGAAGGGCGTGGACAAAATACAGTCCAATCAAGTATCGTAGGTCGGGGTTTCATGACGTAGAGAGATCTGCATATCCTCTTTGGATTGGTCAGTCCAGACTCCAGGAATTTCTTTTGTTTATCACCTCGGGTGTAGACAGGAAATGGCAGCCATCTTTAAAATTACATGTGCTGGTATACTGTGTCTAAGGAAAATACACTGAATATGCAATACACATATATACATGTTAGTAAGGAACAAAAGCATTCACAAATATGTGTGTTAGTTTACATCTACTGAACTATATACCTGAGTCTATGAAATGGCTGAATTAAGTATTTTTGTATACTCAATTCTTATCCTCAACACTTTGAGAGACAGCAGACAGACAATCTCTGGTATTTTGTAACAAAGCAGGGGTGATGATTGGAGATGATGTATATAATTGGGTGTCATCAGCATAGAAATGGTATTGGAAACCATATCTGCTGATGGTTTGTCCAATAGGGGCGGTGTATAGAGAGAAAAGGAGAAGGCCCAAGACTGAGCCTTGAGGAACCCCAAAGGTGAGTGGGAGAGGAGTGGAGTAAGAGCCAGCAAAGGAAACAGTGAAGGAGCGTTCGGAGAGATTGGAGGAGAACCAGGCGAGAGCAGTGTCCTTGAGGCCAATAGAGCGGAGCATGGTGATGAGAAGTTGGTGATCCACAGTCAAAAGCAGCTGAGAGATCCAAGAGAAACAATAGGGAATAGTGGCCTTTAGATTTTGCTGTTAATAGATAATTTGAGACTTTGGTGAGGGCCGTTTCGGTGGAGTGTAAAGAGCAGAAACCAGATTGAGAGGGATCAAGCAGTGAGTTTTCAGATAAATAGCGGGTTAGCCGAGAGTGGACCAAGCGTTCCAGGAGCTTAGAGATAAAGGAAAGGTTAGAGACTGGTCTGTAGTTAGCGGCACAATTCTCATTGAGGGAAGGTTTTTTAAGTAGAGGGGTTATGATGGCATGTTTAAATGATGAAGGAAAGATACCTGATGAAAGAGAGAGGTTAAACATTTTGGTTAGATAGGTAGTGACAGCTGGGGAGAGAGCCTGAAGGAGAAGCTAATAATTGGGCAGAATTTCTATTAGGCTATGTGCACACGTTGCTTTGCACTGCAGCGTAAACGCATGCGTTCTGCGTCCCCAGCAAAGTCTATGTAAATTGTGCAAATTCCATGCGCATGTTGCGTTTTAGATCACAGCGATTTGCATGCTGAAATTTGAGGCCGAATCAAAAAAGCAACATGCCACTTATTTTGTGCATTTTGGATGCATTTTCCACCCATTGAAATCGATGTCGATCTCTCTCTCTCTGTCTGTCGATGTCGGTCTCTCTCTGTCAGTTGGTCGGTCGCTCTCTCTTGGTCGGTCGGTTTCTCTCTCTGTGTCGGTCAGTCTCTACCTCTCTCTTTCATACTCACCGATCACCGACGCAGCGCTGCACAGCTGTCACACTGCTCTGGCGGCTTCTCCTGCTTTTGAAAATGCTGGCCGCTTATTATTCCATCTTGTATTCCCTGATTCCCCCACCCACCGGCGACTATGATTGCTTGCATTCAGACGAGCCCAAACGCTGAGTGACAGCTGTCTCACTGCAACCAATCACAGCCGCCGGTGGGCGGGTCTATATCGTGCAGTAAAATAAATAAATAAATAATTTAAAAATAAAACCGATGTGTGGTCCCCCCCAAATTTTAATACCAGCCAAGGTAAACCACACAGCTGAAGGCTGGTATTCTTAGGATGGGGATCCCCACGTTATGGGGAGCTCCCCAGCCTAAAAATATCAGCCAGCAGATGGAAATAGATGTGAAGGTCCCGGGACTCTACCCGGCTCATCCCGAATTGCCCTGGTGCGGTGGCAATGGGGGTAATAAGGAGTTAATGACAGCCCAAAGCCGCCACTAAGTCCTAGGTTAATCATGGCAGGCATCTATGAGATACCCCCCATGATTAAACTGTAAGTTAAAGAAAATAAACAGATACACCCAAAAAATCCTTTATTTGGAATCAAAAAACAAAAAAAATCACACTCTTTCAACCCTTTTTTTTTTAAATCTCCAAACACCCTTCCAGGTCCGACGTAATCCACACGAGGTCCCACGATGCATCCAGCTCTGCTACATCGGAAGCTGACAGGAGCGGCAGTAGAGAACGACCGCTCTCTGTCAGCTCCACGCAGCAACTGAAGTGAGTCACGTTGTCAGCGATGATGTCACGCAGGTTACCCGCGGCCACCACTGGATCCTCCAACTGTCTCAGATAACCTGAGTAACGGCACCACTGATTGCACCACTCACTTCAGTCACTCATGTGACCCGCTGGTGGCCATAGCTGGAGTCCTCCAACTGTGACAGCAAATCGCCCAAGTGACTGAAGTGAGCCCCGCGATTAGCGGTGCCCTCACGCAGGTGATTTGCGGTGATCGGGCCGAGGACTCCAGCTGGCCGTGGATAACCTGAGTGATGGCACCGCTGATTGCGCGGCTCACTTCAGTCACTCAGGGGATTTGCAGTCACCGGTGACCCTTCACCGGTGATCGCAAATCAGGCCACGGCACACACACAGAGCCGCGGGATGACAATGAAGTTGGGTGTAGTTCATCCGAGTTCATTCTGATTGCACGGCTCTGTCTATGGAGATGTAGCAGAGCTGAGTGGGAACGCACTGTCAAAAATGCATCCATTCTGCATTCAAAATGCATTCAAAATGCATCCAAAGCACAGAATTTTGGATGTGTTTTGAAATGCACGTGCAGTGACAAAACGCTGCAGAATATTTGTCACGGCAGAATATGTGCACATACCCTTAAACCCATACACTGCTGCGTTTCCACTTGTGAAGGAGCTGAGCACTTCTACCTGGTGAGCTGAGCACCTCTCTGCATAGCAGTTTGAGTTATCCCCTGGAATCTACAATGTGTTTAAAGGGGACTTGTCACCTGATTAATGCTGCCCAAACCGCGGACAACATGAATCAAAGCCTGGCTGCAACCAGGTATATAATTCTATGATGTTTCAGGTGAAATACACTTAAAAAATTAAATCAGGGACCATAGCCAGAGACCAGACTAGTCCGGACCAGCACCCGTCCAGCTCTTCCCAGTGCTGCTAAAGGTGATTGATAGGTCTCTCACTATGTGAGATAGCAATCAATCATCTACAAGTGTGCTGAGAGAAACTGGCCAAGGGCGAAGTCAGACCATTCTCGTCTCCAGCTAAAGTATTCTTAGGGCTCGCTCACATGAGCATATAACATGAATGAGGGCTATCCGAAGTTTTAGTTAATTTTAGGGGCCAGGTCCAATGAGCGTACTTTTTTCTCATACCTTTTCGGCATGAGAAAAAATTTGCAGGATGCTGTAATTAGCAGTGTATATTGTATCACACGCACCCATACAAGTCTAAGGATAAGTGTGAAACATCAGATTTCACTGGGATGTCATCTGAGTACAGTCCGATTTACACGGACACTATGTGAAAAAAGCCTTGCAAAGTAACTCCATTAGTAAAAAAAAGAAAAATCTCATTAGGAGGAATTGGCTGAGAATACTCAAGTTTTTTCCATTTGTGTAATCAGCATAGGCCTCTCAATAAAAGGTGCAGAAGGATGTGTAGTGATGACATGGCCATCAACACAGCACTTATTCCCATTGATTCATGTAAAGTAAATGATTGCTAGAAATTGCTACATAAAAGATTAGTACTGTAATTTTTAGAAATGAAGGCTTTTGACAAGAAATAAATGGATGGATATTAGCAATGTACTTTGTCACTGCTGGAGTTTAACATTAACCTTGTTCTGCCAGTTTTACCTTCCTGGCCAGGCTAGATTTTTCCAATCTGACATGTGTGATTTTATGGAGTAATAAACTTGGAATGTTTCTTCCAACCTCAGTGATTCGGAGATTGTTTGTTTTTTTTGCACATTTACTTTGTTGGTGGTAAATTCTGTTGAACGAGTCAATACCCTATTTGGGGCTGTAAACTATCGTAAACCATGCTCAGTAGTGAAGGAGCACTTTTTGACTTCCGGAGCGCAAATTTCGTTGTAATTGTGGATGGCATGTCACATTTACAAAGCCCCTGAGATGCCAAAACTGGAGAAACAGCCCATTCAGCTATTTACACTAAAATATATCTTGAGCCCCCAATTTTTCATTTTCATAAGGGGTAACGAAAAATAAAATTGTAGCACAATTTCTCCTCGTATACCAAACTACTATTGAGAACACAGTAGGACTCAGAAGGGAAGGAATGCCATTTGTGGGGTCGAGATTTTGGCAGAATGGATTGTGGGAGCCATGTTACATTATGAAACTCCCTAAGGCCTGTTCCATACTTCCGCAAAAAACACGTGTGTGTCTCGCGTTCCGTCTTTCGGATCTGTGTTCCGTTTTTGATGTCCATTTCGCCGGTGTGTGTGACATCCGTGTGATGGCGTATGCTTGCTGTGCGTGTGTGTGGAATGTCCGTGTATGCATGAGATACGTACGTGTCATGTCCGTGTTCAGTCCGTTTGTCTTGATCCGTTTCTGATGGAAAATGACGTTAAAAATGCCTCATCATGAGATTCTGGTGTGTCTAATTGGACTATCAGCTGCCATAATCACTACTAAGTGTTAAACTTTGTTTAAACTCATTTAAAAGGGTTAAAAAGCTCGATAGACAGACACAAAGATGTCTCTTTCAAATGAGTGTGCTATGTATCTACTCTGTTTGATTTCAAGGAAATTTAGTTTACGGCACCATATGCTAGATTTTAAGCTAACAAGTGAGAAAAGGATATAGATCTACCCCCTAGTCATGCTACGCAATACACATGGCCATTTTTATACATTATATGGGGACATTAGAAAATATCCCTTGAAGTTCCATGCCTACTGCCGATTAACCATAACGAGCTTTGATAACATCCTGGCTCTTTTGCGTGACCATCTACAACATCAGGACACTTGTATGCATCTCAGCATCTCTCCAGAGGAACGCTTATTGCTGACTTTACGGTATGTGTACTACTTATTAAATTTGCAAATAAAAACAGTTAAATAATGCTTTTGCCTCTAAAAGTTTGAACAGTGTGACCAAACTGAAATGAATGTCCCAAACCATTGGTTAACTTAGCCAGTGCCAATGAAATATCATTATGTATGTTTCTTGACATGACATGTCTATGGTTTTTGACCTTGTAAGGATGTATGATAAACACAAGAGACATTTAAATCTTATTGAAAATATATTTATTTTACTGCTAAATATCTAATTTTCCAATATGAATAACCAATAATGTAATATATATGTTATTTTTTGTAAACAAATAACAAAAGTAAAATAATGTATTAATGCATACATAGCCATTGACATACAACCAAGACATTTGGACTTGAACATTTAACTTATATACTCTTATCATTCTTTATTTCTACTGTAGATTCCTTGCAACAGGACATTCCTTCAGGAGCCTACATTTTGAATTCCTTTTGGGGAGATCTACAATAGGCATCATAATACTCCATACATGCAGTGTGATATGGGAAACCCTAAAGTACCATGTCATGCAGCAGCCTAAATCACAGGATTGGATTCGCATTTCTGATGAATTTTTTGTTAAAACAAGATTTCCAAATTGTGTTGGCGCATTAGATGGCAAACATATTAGAGTAAAGAAACCACCAAACTCTGCCACTAGATATTTCAATTATCAAAAGTTTTTTCAGTTGTGATTCTTGCTTTGGTTGACACTAATTACTGTTTTGTATTTGTCGACATTGGGGCATATGGCAGTGCTTCTGATGCCCGAATATTCCGTTGTTCTTGTTTATCAAGGCGTCTAATGTCGGAAAACATAAACCTCCCTTCTCCAAGGCCTCTACCTGGTACAATGGGTCCCAATGCACCATTTGTCATGGTTGCTGATCAGGGGTTTGCTCTGTTTCGGCATGTTATGCGGCCATATCCTAGACATGGCCTAGACAGGTCAAAATGTAAATTTAATAGCAGCTTGGCCAGAGC
This sequence comes from Anomaloglossus baeobatrachus, assembly GCF_048569485.1. Classification (NCBI taxonomy): domain Eukaryota; kingdom Metazoa; phylum Chordata; class Amphibia; order Anura; family Aromobatidae; genus Anomaloglossus; species Anomaloglossus baeobatrachus. The sequence goes on along the minus strand of NC_134357.1, from coordinate 348,680,580 downwards.
ATGTCGCTATGTAGAATGTGCATTTGGAATCATGGCTTTAAGATGGTGAATCTATCAAACCACCATCCAGCTTCAACCAACCACTGTCAAGGCTGTCATTAAAGCTACAGTGATATTACATAACTACTGTAGAATGTATGACAACAATGATTAAGATTTTGATGACATGCCTGTCCTTAATGCCCCATTAGTTGGGAATGGAAGATTAAGATCCACTGGGGCACCATCAGGTGTTCAAGTTAGGAACCATTGTAAAGATTCTTTTATGTTAAATGTGCATAGTGACACAGAATAAATGTGTCATGGAAGCATGTTTTATTTTTTATTTAAATAAAAACAACAACCATATATGTTTGGAACAAGAAAAGATTTGATACATAGTTTTGTCTAAAGGCCCTGTTACACACTACGATTTATCTGACGATCTCAGTAGCGATGTGACACGCCCAGATCATAGTTACGATTTGCCGAGATAGCACATAGGTCGTTTATTAGCGGTCACACGTAACGATCTCACAAGTGACGCAAAATCGTTCAGCGATATATTGTTTCCCAAGGCGGCCGTGTGGATGTTGTTCGTCATTTGTAGGGTGTCAAACGTTCCAATATGTCTGCTGCGTTCCAAACGATGAACAATATTTTGAAAGTGAATGACGTGTCTACGATCAACGATTTTCAACCTATTTGCGATCGTTCGGAGTCGTACGTAGGTGTCACACGCAACGACGTCGCTAACGATGACGGAAGTGCGTCACGGAATCTGTGACCCCGACGACATATCGTCAGATAAATCGTAGCGTGTAACGCCGCCTTTAGCCTAATTAATTCAGTTAATTTGGAAATCAGATTCTTTTATAACTTTGTTTTATATGTTATGTTTATTGGAAATGTTAAGCTTTATAATTTTAATTTTTATGTGCGTCATGCATAAAAATAATACATATAAAAATAATGATAAATTATATTTGGCTATGTATTCATGTTTGCTTTTTCCAGATATAAAAGATTTTTAATAAAAATAATTGTATGGGATATATTAGCCCATACTAAACACCATACTGTGTTATGCCATAGTGTCACGCAAATATAATTTGTTTGACGCTATGGGAAAACAAGTATGGGATCTGGATATATTCAGATACTGCATAATTACAGGATTTGATATTTTTTAAAGGTGAATGGATGCAAATGTAGTAGGTTATTTGCGTGCAAAAATTTACCAAATACATGCAAGTATTTAGATGGTCAGATCATCCTGGCAATGGAAATGCAAGGCCATACCATGCAGGTCATGTTTTTGAAGTAATAGAGCAAATTTTAATTGTTTTGGGCCACAATCCTAACAATCAGAAATAAGAAAGTTTTGGAAGAGGAAACCAGATCGATTATTGTAATTATGGGAAGCAAATTTAAAAATGGAAATATTTAGCAATGTAGCTATTACTGTTTGTTGAAAAACTATATGTCCACTAAATCAGCTAGACTAGAGATGTTTTCCTGTGTACTGGTACATGGTATTGTCACCTGCAGGATAAGGTGGCTGAACATTACTAGATGTTGTAGTAACTGACTGGAAATGTGTTTCCTCCTGTAATAGTAGCTGTGGTTTGTACAAACATATCTGTTGTTGTTGGGACAGAGTGGTGATCTTGTGATGGTGCTAAATATGGTTGCAATGGGACAGGCTGTGGATGGGTGTATGTGAAGTTGATCGGGTAAGACTGATTTTGATAGTACTGCTGCTGTTGACTATGTTGCATATGGTATGGTGGGGTTGACTTTGCATTTGGGGGAGTCTTTGAACATTTGTAAGGTTGCTTTGAAAGGACATTGTTGTTTGTAACGGTGCCTGATGTTGTCCTTGAAAAAAATAGCATTGTTGTTGGCCAGACATTTGGTTTGATAAAGCAGCAGAATATAGAGGTAGAATGGAAGGCCTTGGTGGAGGATGACTACTTAATGATGAGGTAGGCCAATGTCTTTGTGTTTGTTGGGCTTGAGGAATTGATTGGAGCAAATTATATGTGGTTTCTACAGTTTGGGTTTCTATAGTGTGGAGTGGAGTGGTAGTGTGTGGCCCACGAGGATTATTTAGCCATTGCTCTATAACTTCAAAGACATATATGGGTTCAGGCTCACGTTGGCATGCTGATACAAGTGTGATAATAGCCGCCCTCAACCTGAACTGTCTATCTGGTGCAACCAATGCAAGAGAGGGTGAGAGGGACCGACAATATCTCTCACCATCAGTCTCGGGGATAAGGGAATCCATCACGTTATATAATTTTTGTAAAATCAAACAAAAAATTAAAGGTAATACATTCCCTATATAAATACTTGTGGACAAAAGCAGAAAAAAGGAAAGATAACAGACAATGCCATTGCTGTGTGAACTTGGGTTTTGACATCCCAAGTATGAATTAGATGTATACAGATATGTGTACATCCTGACAATAAAGTAATGCAAATGATAATTCTGGGTAAAGTGCATATGGAGCATAACATGCAATATTTCTAAGACAATAAAAAACAACATATATAAATTAATTTCATGCAAGGAAAAACAGTCACAAACATTTAAGTATCTTGCTGTCATGTGTTGTTCATGATGAGTCAAGATGAGTCTGCAACAGTAAGATATGTGTGAAATACACACAAATTAGCAAAACTTTACCAATATCATGCAAGACATTACCGGATTTATTGAAGCCACAATAATGGATGGACTTACCATATTTTGCTCTCTTCCCCGGGGTGCATTGAGACCATCCATTCCTGGGGTAGACTTGTTCAGCCACAGACATCCAGGCTTTCTCCATCACCAACCTGTCGTGGTATCCATCTACCATCTACACGGGTGTCCCATAGCTCTGGATGCCTCTCTACTTCCCAATCAGCCTCTCTGTGTCTACCCTTGGAGCCATTTTCTGAAATGTGGGGTACAGAGAGCTCACTTTGTGAGCAGAGAGGAAAGCTGCACAGCTGCAATCCTAGGAGCAAGTGAGGCAAGATATGAGGTTTTGGCGTCAGACATAATGACCTTAATTTACCTGCAGGATTGGAAACAAGTGGAGGTGATGTTTGGATTAAAAACGCACACGAACGGTACGGATAGCACACGTACATGCTACGTGTCATGTACATGCAGGCACGGACCCATTGACTTTAGCGGGTCCGTCTCTGCGTGATGCCGGAGAAACGCGGACATGTTAGCCGTGTGAAAAATGCACACACGTACAATCCACACGGACACATGTTCCGTGTGGCTTTACGTGTGTGTGCCTGTTACCATAGGGTAACATTTGTGCACGTGTGCTCGTGCCGCCGATACGTGTAAAAACATCCCAAACACATACCGGCGGCACGGAAGTGTGTTGGAGGCCTAAAAGTGACAGTGTTTTATAAATGAAACCCTTCAATGTATTTATCTATGGGTGTAGGGAGCATTATTATTGTGCATTGCTTATATATCGCCATCATATTCTGCATCGCTTCTCAGCGATTATCATTCCCTATCAGTACGTTTTTGGAGTGTGAAAGGAAACCGGAGAACCCTGAGGAAACCCTTGCAAACACAGGGAGAACATATTGACCTTACAGTTTTTTCATGGAACTCTATGCCATTGGGTTATGAAGATAAAAAAAATAGTTTTCACCAAAATCTTGTTTTAGCCTCAAATTTAGAATTTTCAGAAAAGGTTGATACGAGAAATTGTACACCATAAGTAGTTGTGAATTTTCTCCTGTAGGCAGCAATACCCTATATTTTGTCTGGTACTACTGTTTGGGAACACAGCTGAGCTTGGAAGAAAAGGTGGTCTATTTGATTTTTGGAGTCCAGATTTTCATTGGCAGGTGCTATTTGCAGAGCCTCTAAGGTGCCAGACAGCAGAAACCCCCCAGTAGTGACCCGGTTTTACTATTTTGATCTCACATATGTTTTTCAGAAATAAGCACAAAGGTCATGATGCAGAGTGAAAACTTTAAATATGTCATTGTAGTGTCCAATATATTGGTCCTGATTCATCAAGACTGGGGATTCTCACGCCGGTCTTGACAAGGGGATGTGGTGGAGTCAGATGCTCCTGATTCATGAAGAGCTGCATGCTTCTTGAATCATTAGTGTTTAGCGAGTGGCATGCGCCTCTGTGGGCCATAACAGAAATCTTACTCCAGTTCCTGGCTGGAGTAAGATTTCTAACATAAGGAATGCCACACCTCATCATGATTAACGAGCCTTGGCATCACGCCCCCATCATGCACTAGCTTAGGGCAAGGGCCTAACAATTCATTGTACCTGCCAGACTAGCAATTCATTGCTTTGCCTATACAGTTAGGTCCAGAAATATTTGGACAGTGACACAATTTTCGTGAGTTGGGCTCTGCATGCCACCACATTGGATTTGAAATGAAACCTCTACAACAGAATTCAAGTGCAGATTGTAACATTTAATTTGAAGGTTTGAACAAAAATATCTGATAGAAATTGTAGAAATTGTACACATTTCTTTACAAACACTCCCCTTTTAGGAGGTCAAAAGTAATTGAACAAATAAACCAAACCCAAACAAAATATTTTTATTTTCAATATTTTGTTGCGAATCCTTTGGAGGCAATCACTGCCTTAAGTCTGGAACCCATGGACATCACCAAACGCTGGGTTTCCTCCTTCTTAATGCTTTGCCAGGCCTTTACAGCCGCAGCCTTCAGGTCTTGCTTGTTTGTGGATAAATAAGAAATAACGTTTGGAACTCCATTCTATGTCTGAACTGGGTGCAAAAACCTAAAAAACATCACTATGGGGAGATAAGGTATGCACACCAGTGACTATGTAAGGGGAATACATGGAATAGCAGGAACTGCTGTGTGAATACTGACATGAAAAATTCAATAGCTATATGTACGAATGAAATGTGGAAAAATGGAACCTGCATTACTGCCATGAATATATGAATAAAGAGAAATTTAGCTACTGAATTGATCAATGCAATAGAGCCCCAACACTACGCCAAAGTATTTCTCTACGTTGGGGTCCCTAGCTTGTGTGTGTCCTCTCATGCAGTTAAAAAACTTACCGTGTATGGGAAGCTGAGACCCAGGCTATATATACGATGTGGATTGGCAATAGGTGTGTATGGGGAGGGTTCCCAAACGAAAATCAACTAACAAATAAGAAATAACGTTTGGAACTCCATTCTATGTCTGAACTGGGTGCAAAAACCTAAAAAACATCACTATGGGGAGATAAGGTATGCACACCAGTGACTATGTAAGGGGAATACATGGAATAGCAGAAACTGCTGTGTGAATACTGACCTGAAAAATTCAATAGCTATATGTACGAATGAAATGTGGAAAAATGGAACCTGCATTACTGCCATGAATATATGAATAAAGAGAAATTTAGCTACTGAATTGATCAATGCAATAGAGCCCCAACACTACGCCAAAGTATGTCTCTACGTTGGGGTCCCTAGCTTGTGTGTGTCCTCTCATGTAGTTAAAAAACTTACCGTGTATGGGAAGCTGAGACCCAGGCTATATATACGATGTGGATTGGCAATAGGTGTGTATGGGGAGGGTTCCCAAACGAAAATCAACTAACAAATAAGAAATAACGTTTGGAACTCCATTCTATGTCTGAACTGGGTGCAAAAACCTAAAAAACATCACTATGGGGAGATAAGGTATGCACACCAGTGACTATGTAAGGGGAATACATGGAATAGCAGAAACTGCTGTGTGAATACTGACATGAAAAAGTTTTTTAACTGCATGAGAGGACACACACAAGCTAGGGACCCCAACGTAGAGAAATACTTTGGCGTAGTGTTGGGGCTCTATTGCATTGATCAATTCAGTAGCTAAATTTCTCTTTATTCATATATTCATGGCAGTAATGCAGGTTCCATTTTTCCACATTTCATTCGTACATATAGCTATTGAATTTTTCATGTCAGTATTCACACAGCAGTTCCTGCTATTCCATGTATTCCCCTTACATAGTCACTGGTGTGCATACCTTATCTCCCCATAGTGATGTTTTTTAGGTTTTTGCACCCAGTTCAGACATAGAATGGAGTTCCAAACGTTATTTCTTATTTGTTAGTTGATTTTCGTTTGGGAACCCTCCCCATACACACCTATTGCCAATCCACATTGTATATATAGCCTGGGTCTCAGCTTCCCATACACGGTAAGTTTTTTAACTGCATGAGAGGACACACACAAGCTAGGGACCCCAACGTAGAGAAATACTTTGGCGTAGTGTTGGGGCTCTATTGCATTGATCAATTCAGTAGCTAAATTTCTCTTTATTCATATATTCATGGCAGTAATGCAGGTTCCATTTTTCCACATTTCATTCGTACATATAGCTATTGAATTTTTCATGTCAGTATTCACACAGCAGTTTCTGCTATTCCATGTATTCCCCTTACATAGTCACTGGTGTGCATACCTTATCTCCCCATTTTGCTTGTTTGTGGGTCTTTCCGTCTTAAGTCTGGATTTGAGCAAGTGAAATGCATGCTCAATTGGGTTAAGATCTGGTGATTGACTTGGCCATTGCAGAATGTTCCACTTTTTTGCACTCATGAACTCCTGGGTAGCTTTGGCTGTATGCTTGGGGTCATTGTCCATCTGTACTATGAAGCGCCGTCCGATCAACTTTGCGGCATTTGACTGAATCTGGGCTGAAAGTATATCCTGGTACACTTCAGAATTCATCCGGCTACTCTTGTCTGCTGTTATGTCATCAATAAACACAAGTGACCCAGTGCCATTGAAAGCCATGCATGCCCATGCCATCACGTTGCCTCCACCATGTTTTACAGAGGATGTGGTGTGCCTTGGATCAAGTGCCGTTCCCTTTCTTCTCTAAACTTTTTTCTTCCCATCATTCTGGTACAGGTTGATCTTTGTCTCATCTGTCCATAGAATACTTTTCCAGAACTGAGCTGGCTTCATGAGGTGTTTTTCAGCAAATTTAACTCTGGCCTGTCTATTTTTGGAATTGATGAATGGTTTGCATCTAGATGTGAACCCTTTGTATTTACTTTCATGGAGTCTTCTCTTTACTGTTGACTTAGAGACAGACACACCTACTTCACTGAGAGTGTTCTGGACTTCAGTTGATGTTGTGAACGGGTTCTTCTTCACCAAAGAAAGTATGCGGCGATCATCCACCACTGTTGTTATCCGTGGACGCCCAGGCCTTTTTGAGTTCCCAAGCTCACCAGTCAATTCCTTTTTTCTCAGAATGTACCCGACTGTTGATTTTGCTACTCCAAGCATGTCTGCTATCTCTCTGATGGATTTTTTCTTTTTTTTCAGCCTCAGGATGTTCTGCTTCACCTCAATTGAGAGTTCCTTAGACCGCATGTTGTCTGGTCACAGCAACAGGTTCCAAATGCAAAACCACACACCTGTAATCAACCCCAGACCTTTTAACTACTTGATTGATTACAGGTTAATGAGGGAGACGCCTTCAGAGTTAATTGCAGCCCTTAGAGTCCCTTGTACAATTACTTTTGGTTCCTTTAAAAAGAGGAGGCTATGCATTACAGAGCTATGATTCCTAAACCCTTTCTCCGATTTGGATGTGAAAACTCTCATATTGCAGCTGGGAGTGTGCACTTTCAGCCCATATTATATATATAATTGTATTTCTGAACATGTTTTTGTAAACAGCTAAAATAACAAAACTTGTGTCACTGTCCAAATATTTCTGGACCTAACTGTAGTTGCCATGACAAAACCAATGTCAATGGTGTTAAAGAGGGAGCCTTCTCCCTCTAACAACCATCTAGATGCGGGATGAGGAGACTGTGGAGAAAAAGCGCAAATAGGGTCTTATCTGGCATAACAGTAGATATGAAAAATTAATGCACTCACCTATAGGGGTTGTGTAACTCACAACTCCTATAAAGACGTAGTGGTAGGGTGAATAGCCACAGCCCCGCAGGATTAGATTCAATGTTAGTGTAGAAAGACGGGTTTCATGCCGCGCTTATCACCATTCAAGAAGCAGATGCTTTTTAATCCATGTCCTTTATTCAAAAAGCATGTACAGGTCAACCTGTATATGCTTTTTGAATAAAGGACATGGATTAAAAAGCATTTGCTTCTTGAATGGTGATAAGTGCGGCATGAAACCCGTCTTTCTACACTAACATTGAACCATCTAGATGCAGCAGTCTGGCAGCAGCGTCTTGCCAGAATCGGTGCTGATGGCACCAAACCTGGCTGTTAGCGCAGGAGCTTGATTATCAGTTAAGTCGAGCTTCAGCAGTGATCGATTCTGTGCCCACACAATCACCATTCAAAATTACCTCATACAGTATGTCTTGCAGAGGTAAAAATAAGTTTCTCATTTCTTTTCTTTACTTTTAAAACTATTTTTTTTTAATTCCTTTTTTAAAAAATTACAAAATAATCACACTTCACTCAGGTAAGGTCGATTCACCTATATGTGTTTTACAGATCATAATTCATGGACTGACGAAACTTTTCAGGCTTAAAAGCATATATGAGGATGTTGAGTTTTGATCAGGAGACCCGTGGTCACTTTGTGCATTGTGGTAAATATCTCTACTGCACAACATGGATATATAAATAAGATTTAACTTTTGCAAGGTGAAAATATGTTTAAAACAAAAGATTCGCAGTACAAATAAATGAGTATACAGCTTTAAATATAAGCATAATCCAATATACAGTTCATTGGTAATGGGTACATACACAAATTAAATTTAGCTTATGAAATTTGAGCATAAAAAAGAATGCTTTTGGTATTGGATGCTGTCATAGAGGGAAATTGAAATCCCTAAGGCATATCTGGATAGGGGCATATCCATACACCCCCACACTGGACATACAGGATTAATTAAAACATGACAAGTAAAGAGAGATGACATTTCAATCTTCATTGAAGCTGGACCTCCTGATGTGGACAGGTAATTACAGCATGGAAATTTGCTGGGAAAGAGACCACAAGTCTGAGATTCGTTTATGCAGAGAAGGAGAACTGCCTTCCCTGCATTATCATCAAAGTATCTTTGCCAGACACTTTGTCTCCGGTGTCCAGATATGAATATTGGGGTTTGCATAGATCCTACACTTATTGGAGATATATTTTAGCATTGTGACAGAATGGCGAATGTAACACACATTTTTACATAACTGAGAAAACTAATTATCAGACCCAAATTAATATTGGACAGATAGATGACAATATACATATTATCTTTCATATCTATAGAAAGGTAAAATCATGATAGGAAACATGACTATGATATCTTTCGATTGGGACCTCTAGAGTCAAAGATATTCTGTAAGTTAGGATCTCAGAAAATTCTGAAGGGCCTACTACATCCCAAAAAAGCCCCAACATAAGCTTATCACGGGGAGGTATGTGAGCGTAACTATGATTTAAAAAAAGGCAGAAATTGGGTTTGGCCCTTTCTCAGTGCCCTTTCTCAGTCCTTGGAATGTATATCTTTCAGTGGGCTCTTTCCATTTTCCCTAAGGAGTACCTCCCTCCTCTAAGCTCTGAAGCCATTGCAGTGACATCAGGTTTAGTACCCCTACCTTTAGGGGACTCAAGACTGGCTCCAAGTAGATAAAAATTTCCGCTTTTACAGATGACATCTTACTGATCGTAGTCAACCCTAAACAAGTCCTAGGTTCACTTATACAAGACGTAGAAGCAATGGGTGACTAATCGGGTTATACTATTAACTGGGATAAAACAGAGGTAATGACGCTATGAGGCCCTCCCAAGCCATTATGGGCATCGAGTTTTCCCTGCCAGTGGACTACCTGCTCTTTAAAATATTTGGGAGTGAACGTGACGAGATGCCCTGCTAGTCTATTATCAAACTATATATTGACAATTTAAAATCCACTCTGGTTAAATGGAAAAATTTCAGTTTATCATATCTGGGTAGAGCTAACCTAATTAAAATGACAGAATTTCCACGTCTTCTGTATCTTTTTCACACTCTTGCAATCTATTTGGCTCCTAAGTAGGAGAAGAAAATCAACTACCTATATCGCTCATTTATTTGGGAGGGTAAAAAATCCCATATAGCTTATAAATTACTCTAGCAGTTAAAGGGAAAGGGAGGGATAAACTTCCCCGATATTAAACATTATAATCTAGCATCTCATGGGGGGGATGGATTGGTCGAGGAGGACTTCTTGCTACAACCAGCATGGCTTGGAGTGCTGCCGTATACCAGGGCTGGCTCTCCCCACTCTCTTACAACTCCCTATGGGCCATCTTTGGATACTTAGACGTGGAAAAATACAAATGCACTTTAGAGGTGCTTAAATGTGATTGCATTTTATTACAGCAGCTGGCATTGAGCTGGGTTCACACATAGTGACAGCGACAACGACGACGCTGTTACGTCACCATTTTCTGTGACGCAACAGCGACCTTGTAAGTCGCTGTTATGATCGCTGCTTAGCTGTCAAACACAGCAGACGCAGCAGCAATCAGAACGACACGCGTTGCTGTAGAAGCGATGCTGCGCTTGGTAACTAAGGTAAATATCGGGTAACCAACCAAAGTGCTTCTCTGGTTACCCGATATTTACCTTGGTTACAAGCGCACACCGCTAAGCGCTGGCTCCCGTCACTCATAGCCACAGTACACATCGGGTTAATAAGCAAACCTTTGCTTATTTCCCGATGTGTACTCTGGCTGTGTGTAGGGAGCAGGGAGCCGGCAGCACAGGCAGCGTGAGAGCGGCGGACGCTGTAACTAAAGTAAATATCGGGTAACCAAGGAAAGGGCTTCTTGGTTACCCGATGTTTACCGTGGTTACAGCTTACCGCAGGCTGGCAGACGCCGTCTCCCTGCTCCCTGCTCTTTTCAGTTCGTCGCTCTCTCGCTGTCACACATAGTGATGTGTGCTTCACAGCGGGAGAGCAACGAGCAAAAAATGAAGCAGGACATTCAGCAACGAGCGGTGACCTCACAGCAGGGGCCGGGTCGTTGCTGGATGTCACACACAGCGACAGCGACGGGACGTCGCTGCTACATCACAGAAAATGGTGACATAACAGCGATGTCGTTGTCGCGTTGTGTGAACCCAGCTTTAAGGCCATTCTGCAGGTGTGGATCCACAACCAAGCTCCTACCATCAAGATCTTCCAGATAAACTGGCGTTTCTACATCAAATGGATTGGGCCGAGGCATCCCTACAAAGGGAGGGAAACGTACAGTCCTTTTTTTAAACCTGGGAAAGCTTTATCTCCCTGCTAACACAACGTATCAGGAAAAGTATTAGAACCTGCTTTCAACCAATGGTGAGGTATCAGGAACAACTGTTATTGGGAGGAGCGCCCATATAGAATTACCTCGAGGTGAACTACTGTAGATGGAGATCTCACTAAAATGTTGGAGGTATATTTTGGTTTTGGTGGGTCCCACACAACCCATAAAGGGTTAAAATAGGGATTTTGCACCCATGTTGGGTGCTTGAAATATGAATCATAGCTACTGTCAATATGTCCCCCTTCCCCCCCTCTTTTTCCCTTCAGCGATCCCAGTTCTCAATTTCCTTCTCCTTTAGAGTAGGGTTTTTTCTACTTGGAACATATGCCTTATCATTTAACCATCCATGCCAAGATAGTCTGTGTGTAGCAAGGTCTACTACTATCTCTCGTTTATATATGTATGTTTCAAGTATAACCTGTATGTTTGTTTGGAAAAACTAATAAAAAACAGTGTTTTAAAAACAAAAAGAAGTTACCTGGCCATTCTTCAGGTGCTCCTTATTTTATACATGTAACCAAAAAGAAGAGGACCAAAAAAGTGACCACAAAGATGCCAAGACAGACATTTCAGGAAAAAAATTGTCAGTGCTTACCTGAAGCATCTTCTGCTTGAAAAACTTATCAGGTATGCCATCATCTAAAAGACGTCATGTGTATAAAACTTATATGTCATCAAACGATTTATACTCTGAAGACAGAGAAAATTATTTAGCAGAGGTGTCAAGGGAGATACAAGAAACCAGAATTGTCAGTCGATTGTATCTAGTGAAATATTTGAAGATAAAGATGAAAGTTACAGTGTTGGACAATTCTAGGATAAAAATTGTAAATTGAAAATATTGTAACTGGAGACCATAACTCAATGCAAATCTGGTATTTGGTTCCAACTCTACCAAAATGTCAACCCAAAATATAAAGTAATTAGGATTAAAAACAAAAAAAGCAGATGACTGATACATATAAAGCAATTTATTTAATAAAAATGCCAGAATGGGCTACTGGAAACTATAAATGACTTTGTGTTGAAAACTAAAGCTTAATCAGCAGTGTTCTGTCTAGTACACATAATGTACCAGACATGTAGTGCTATACTGCACTTTGTCTAGTAGGACCACGCTAATCATTGATACACTTCAGTATTACCGGTGTTTACTAGTAAAAATCCCAGCATATTGGCCATCTTTCAGTCATTTACAAATGCCACAGATATTGGGTATTTCATGCTGTGTGGCTTAAAGTTGCAGAGTCCATGAAAGAGCATTCATTGTACAGTTAAAGTATTGCAACCGGAGGCCAATGGAAGATGGAGATCCACTTTGTGTGTGCTAATTGATAGCTGATAATTTTAAGATCACTATGGGTAGTACTGCTGGGATCCCATCAATTTTCAGAATGGGATAGTAATGCCTCTGTGTCTTCTGCTGGTAGAAGGTCCATGCAACAGTCACTGAAGTTTTTGTTTGTCTACAGTAGGGGTGGGGAACCTTTTTTCCACCGGGGGTCATTTGAAAATATCTATCAATGTTCTGGGGCCGCAAAATATGATTGGCTTGAAAATTACCCTAATATATGTGGTCAAACAATTCACCCCTACATCCCTACTGGGGTGGCTGGAGCTGCTTCTCTTTGGTGTGGCTGTGATGTTCAGTGATATTCATCATGTTGCTTCTCACAACTGTTTTTCTAGGTTTGTCTTGTTCTAGAGCACAGTAAACAGATAAGTAAATCATGTACATCACATAGGAGACGCGAGGGGCACGTACATCAAAGGAGGGGCTGGGGCATATATATATATATATATATATATATATATATATATATATATATATATATATATATATATATCTCACTAAAGGGGCTGGGGAAATATGTATTACATAAGAGGCTGGGGAAATATACATCACTGGAGAAGCTCGGGGCATAGACATCACAGAAGACGCTGGAGCACATTAATTACAGAAGACACTGAGGGCATATACATCACAGGAGGGGCTGGGGGCATATATACATCACAGGAGGGGCTGGGGGCATATATGCACATCACAGGAGGGGCTGGAAAACATATACATCACATGAGGGGCTGGGAGCATATACATCACAGGAGGGGCTGGGGTATCTATACATCACTGGAGAGGCTGGGGGCATAGACAAATAGAAAATCTGTGCTACAAAACTCATAAAGTGCTCCTTCCCCACCAAGCCCTGCTCTGCGGCCAAACAGTACTGTATAGTCACATGTAGTGTATTGCCATGTTCAGGAGAAATTGTGCAACACATTATGAGGCTTTTTTTAACCTATTTCCTTTGTGAAAGTTAGAAAATTTGAGTTAAAACAACATTTCAGTTGTAAAACTGTAATTATTTTTTCTTCATGGACCAATAGTAAAAACGTTTGTAACACACCTGTAGTGTCAATATTCTCACTGCACCCCTACATGAATTCACTGAGGGGCACAATTTGTAAAAGTGGGTCACTTGTGGGGGATTTCTGCTGTTCTGGCACCTCATGGGTTCTGCCTATGTGACATGGCAACCACAAATTATTCAAACTCAAATATGGCACTTGTTCCCTTCTTCACTTTGTACTGTGCCTCAGAAGATGTTTTAGCGTACTCAGGAGAAATTGTACAAGAAGTGGTATTGTGCATTATCTGCTGTTACCCTAGCGAAAATTAAACATTTGAGATTAAAACTACATATTTCTGGTTAAAAATGTATTTTTTTTATTTTCACGGCCCAAACCTATAAAATTATGTGAGGCCCCTGAAGGCTGAAGGTGCTCCCCAAACATGTAGATAAATTCCTTGGGGGAGCTCTACTCTTTATGCACTTCAGGGGCTTTGGCAATGTGACATTGCAAGCCATTCCAACCAAATCAGAATGCATATATTTCACTCCTTCCCTTCTTCACTTTGTACTGTGCCTCAGAAGTATTATTCAGCAATATATGGGGTATTGGCGTACTCAGGAGAAATTACACAACAAATTGTATGGTGCATTTTCTCCTGTTACCCTAGTGAAAATTAAAGATTTGCAGGTTAAAGCAACATTTTTGTGGTAAAAATTTATTTTTTCCTTTTCACGGCTCAACATTATAAAATTCTGTGAAGCATCTATGGGCTCAAGGGGCAGACCAAACATCTATATAGTATTCGAAAATGGGGTCACTTGTGGGGGAGCTCCACTGTTTAGGCACATCAGGGGCTCTCCAAATGCGGCATGGAATCCGCTAATGATTCCACACAATTTTGCATTCAAAAAGTCAAATGACGCTCCTTCCCTTCCAAACCCTGCTGTGCGCCCAAACAGTAGATTTCCACCATATATAGGGTATCGGTATACTCTGGAGAAATTGCATATCAAATTTTGCAGTGCTTTTTCTCCTATTATTCTTCTGAAAATTAAATATTTGGGATGAAATAACATTTTTGTGGTAACAATTTTTCTTTTTCATTTTCACGGTTCAATGTTATAAAATTATGTGAAGCATCTGGGGCTTCAAGGTGTTGTTCACCAAACATCTATATAAATTCCTTGAGAGGTCTTGTTTCTAAAACTTTGTTTCTTATATTTTTTTTTCACTGTTTAGGCACATCAGGGGCTCTCCAAGCGCGACATGGTGTCCTCTATCTATTACACCCAATTTTGCATCAAAAAGTCAAATGGCAGTACTTCTCTTCCGAGTCCTACCATGCGCCTAAACGTTAAATTTCAACCACATATGGGGTATCGGCATACACAGGAGAAATCGCACAACAAATTGTATGGTGCATTTGCTTTTGTTAGCTTTGTGAAAATGAAAGATTTGGCGTTAAAGCAACATTTTTGTGGTAAAAAATTATTTTTCCTTTTTCCCAGCTCAATAAAACTCTGTGAAGCACCTGGGGGTTTAAGGTGCTCACCTAACATCTGGATAAATTCCTTGAGGGGTCTAGTTTCTCAAATGGAGTCACTTATGGAGGATTTCCACTGCTTAGCCACATCAGGTTCTCTCCAAATGCGACATTGTGTCTGTTAGCTAATCCAGTCAATTTTGAGTTCTAAAATTCAAATGGAGCGCCTTCCGTTCCAAGCCCTGTCATTCGCCAAAACAGTGGATTTCTAGTACATATGGGGTATCAGTATACTCAGTACTCAGATCTCCTTCTCTGCTCCTCTCTTATCTCCTATTCCCACAATCGTGTACAAGATTTCTCCCGTGCATCCCCCATACTCTGGAACGCTCTACCTCAGCACATCAGACTCTCCACGACCGTGGAAAGCTTCAAGAGGAACCTCAAGACCCACCTCTTCCAACAAGCCTACAACCTACAATAGCCCTCAGCCCAGTAGACCACTGCGCAACCAGCTCTGTCCTCACCTATTGTACCATCACCCATTCCCTGTAGACTGTGAGCCCTCGCGGGCAGGGTCCTCTCTCCTCCTATACCAGTCTGTCTTGTACTGTTAATGATTGTTGTACGTATACCCTCTTTCACTTGTAAAGCGCCATGGAATAAATGGCGCTATAATAATAAATAATAATAATAATAATAATAATTTGTAATAACCTGCAGGTAACGGGATACGCAAGGACTGCACGGAACCACGGGGGTTAATCAATGCAAATTTAATAACATATTGCATAACACAGGTGGAGGAATAGTGCGGGAAAGGAGGGAGAGAAAAGCGGGAAGGTGCACAGCAGTAGATATAATGCAATATACATACAACCACTTTGAATAGCTTGTCAAGGGTGGGAAGCCTCAGATTGTACTCCCAAAAGCAAAACACAGAAATCCTTATTAAGCAAAAAAAACCCGCAGGGTCCTTGTTACTTTACTCGTATAACACAGTGCAGAGTCTTTTCCTATCTGTCCCTAACTAAAAGTAGTGTGCACACTTAACTGCAGGTTTCAGCGTGGGGTACCTCATCACCGTTGGGGCCCGTATTCCGCCGGGAGACACCTCTAAAGTTCAGTCTTTGTCCCGCATCTGTAATTTGCCCGTGCCGTCTGGCACCTCACTCCACATCCAGCCTTTCTTGGATCTGTGTCTTGGGGAGATGTCACGCAACACTCAGGTACTTGGACCTTGTTCAGCAGGGCAGAATGCGGCCTTGCCTTCTTCAGCACGTCCGAACACACACCTCTCAGTATAAACAGCTACCAAACAAAACTAGCTCCTCTTCACATCCTGTTCAGGACTGTACCAAGTAAATCAAGCAGCAGGGGTTTGTGCCCGCTGTTCTTTGTTTTGACAGCAGGTGGCAGCATAACAAGGAAAAGTCCACAGTCTTCTAACCTATATATGTAAATGTTAACAGGTCTTACATTTCCCCCCCTCTTTAACCTCAGCCGTCCCGGCCGATACTCTCCTGAGGCGCTCTGCACAGGGGCACACGGTGGCAACTCCTGCCCTGCTTCACAACCTGTTGCTTGGGAGCCAATGTCTTAAAACAGGATCCAGTGACAGAACACACAAATTCATCTGCCAAGTACCAATCAGGGGGAATACCAGCATAAGCCCGCTCAGTCCGGCGTGGTACTACGGCTAAGTCACCAGACGTCGGCGCCGTATCAGGGAGTACAGTATTCTCGTCCCCATCTCTGGCGATTGGTGACTCCTGCTCTGCAGGGGTGGCACCTGTGTCTTGAACAAATGGGGGCGTGGATCTCTCCCAGTCTGCTGGGTTGGCCGGGGCCTGCCACCATTCTTCATCGTCAGAGCCCTCTTCGAGGGTAACAGGAACGGGCACGTGCACCGTCTCCGAGGTACTTTGTCTGGTCCTGTCTTCTGATTAGCAGGGCCTCAGCATATTGCGATGCAGGATGAGGGTGCTGCCTCTTTGCTTGCCTCTCACTTCGTATACTGATCCGTGGGGCGATATTCTTCTGATCACAATGTAAGGCTCGGTTTTCCAGCGCTCGCTCAACTTGTATCTCGGGTGCTTCTGTGCAACTAGTACTCGGTCCCCTGGCAAGAACGGGGTTTCACACACAGGTTTCCGCTGTGGATGTGTCTTTTCTTGCAGCCGCTTGGTGACAATATGATGGATAGTCTCCAGCCGTCGACGGTGACAGTCAACCCAGGAACCCACACTCTGACCTTCACTGATCTAGGGGGGAGCCAGGTTTAGCTCTTCAATGCCTCTTCCGGCTCTTCCAAACAGTAGCACGTACGGGGTGTACCCAGTGGTGGAGTGGACACGATTATTGTACGCCCACACGAGTTCTGCGAGATAGCCGGGCCAGTGCTTCTTACGATCATCCTCTAACGTGCGTAGCATTTGTAGGAGGGTCCGGTTAAATCTCTCGCAGGCTCCGTTGCCCTGTGGATGATAAGGCGTAGTCCTTGACTTCTGCATTCCGTAAATCCTTTGCAGCTCTCTCATGACACCGCCCTGAAAGCAAGCCCCTTGGTCGGAATGTATTCTTTTGGGGCAGCCGTACACCCGGATAAAGTCATCACTGATGGCTCGAGCAGCTGATTCAGCCGTCTGATCTCTGGTGGGTGTCACCACCACAAATTTGGAGAAGTGATCTGTAATCACAAGGCAGAACTGATAGCCCCGGTGGGAGTGACCAATCTTCAGATAATCGATCATGAGTACTTCCAACGGCTCTTTGGTTACAATAGTCTGTTCTGGTGCTCGCTGTGGGGGAGCTTTACTTAACTCACAGGAACGGCACAGTTTACAGGCCTTCTCTACTGCCCAAAGCATCTGAGGACAGTATACTATTCTTTGCAACCACTGGTAAGTCTTGTCCGGTCCGAAATGGGCTCCCTTCTCATGAGCCTCTCGGGCCAATGGTACTGCCATCTTCTGGGGTATCACTATTTGCCACCGCACTTCCAACTCTGTAGCTAGGTGCACCTTGCGATACAGCATCCCTTGCTGCACCGACAGCTTATCCCACTGGCTGAGAATCTGGAGGGCCACGTGCGACAGCGTGGCCCGTATTTCCTTTCTAGGCTTGCGCTGCTGGATCACCCACTCTTTCACTTGAAGCAGTTCTGGGTCAGATGACTGGATTTTCACCCATTCCTCTCTGGTTTGGCCAAGCAGGCGTGATGTCGTGCCCGATGTAATTTCCAGCATACGAGCCTCTACCAATTGAGCGGTGAATTTACTGAAGTCCGGAATTTCGTCTTCCTCCAACTGTTCATCTCTCTCCCCCACTGGGGCTTCGGTGGTAACACGAGAAAGGGCATCCGCATTCTGATTTTCATGCTTGGAGCGGTACTGTACATGATAATTGTATCTGGAGAGTCGTGCCAGCCACCTCTGTTCCATTGCTCCCAGTTTGGCAGTGGAGATGTGAGCCAGGGGATTATTATCCATATAGACTTCAATTTGGGCTCCCGTGAGATATTCCGAGAACCTTTCGGTTATCGCCCATACTAGTGCCAGTAACTCCAGCCGAAAGGAACTGTAATTCTCGGGGTTGCGCTCGGCTTCCCATAACGTCCGACTTCCATATGCAATCACCCGTTCAGTACCATTCTGTACCTGGGCCAGTACTGCACCCAGGCCGTAGAAGCTTGCGTCTGTATACAACCGAAAAGGGAGGTTATAGTCTGCATAGGCAAGCACAGGGGCGCTAACCAAGGCCTCTTTCAATCGGTGTAAGGCTTCTGCTTGTCTTGGTCCCCAGCAAATTTTCTGTGCTTTTGGTCCTTTCGCAGTCCCTCGGAGCAATTCGTGCAAAGGTTCTGCCTCCTTCGCGAAATCTTTGATAAAGTGACGGTAATATCCGGCTAGCCCCAGGAGAGCTCGAACCTCCCGCACTGTGCTGGGTGTGGGCTATTGTAGCACTGCTCTCACTTTCCCATCGGAGGGCTGTACGCCGGCTTCCGACACCTTGTGTCCGAGATATTCAATCTCTTCCTGAAAGATCCGGCATTTTTTTAATTTCAGTTTAAGCCCATGGGCCCGTAACCGCTGAAACACTTGACCCAGGTTTTCTAGATGTTTTTCGAAGGCTGCAGAATACACTACTATGTCATCCAGGTAAATCAACGTGGCCTCGAAGTTCATGTCTCCAAGGCAACTTTCCATGAGGCGCTGAAAAGTTCCTGGGGCATTATTTAGTCCAAACGGCATGCGACTGAACTCAAAGAGTCCCATGGGTACAATAAATGCGGTCTTGGCCTTGTCTTTCTCTGCCACAGGCACCTGCCAATATCCGCTGGCCAGATCAAGGGAGGAGAAGTAACGTGCCTTTCCCAGCGCCGACAGGGACTCCTCTATCCGGGGCAGAGGGTAGGAATCACGAACCGTGCATCCATTAAGCTTGCGGTAGTCAACACAGAAGCGGGTAGACCCATCCTTTTTCTTGACCAGCACGATTGGGGCAGCCCAAGGACTCTGACTTTCTCTTACTACCCCGCTCTTCAGCATCTGCGCCAAGAGCTCTTTCACCTCTTGGTAGTACTTTGGGGTATTTGTCTGTACCTTTCCCTGATCGGTGGGGCATCTCCAGTGGGTATTTCGTGCTGAATCTTGTCAGTATAGCCAAAATCTTCTGCGTGACGGGAGAACGTGGCTTGATTCTCCCAAATAAAGTCTTCTATGGCTTGGGCTTGCTCCGAAGCGAAGGGGCTCAGGTCCACTCCCATCTGCCCTAAGATGACGCGACTGTTCCACTGATCAGTGGGTTTCTCTTTTCTTTCCATAGAAACAGCCCAAGTCCAGGCTTCCCCTGCCATGGGCTGCAATTCAATCGATTCTGCGGTCGCCACCTCTTCAGGCGCCAGGTAGACATGGGCCAGAACAACTCCCGAGGTCAAGGTGTAGGCCTGTTCACCGGTGTTCACGCAACGGAAAGGGACTCTTCCATTTCTTACTGTTGCTAAAGTGCGAGCCACCAATGGTTCATCTCCATTCTCTTCACCACGGTAAGGCTCCACCAACACCTTCATCCCCTCAAGTGTACGGTGGGCTCCAACTGGCAAGGTGAGGACTGTCTCACGATTTGGAGGTAGAGTAATTGTTGTCTGTCTTGGGACTCGAACCCTCCCCACCGGGTAGTGGCTCTCACCATTCCTCCACAGTCCTCGAGCACGGATAAGGTGTTGGAACACCTTTTGGGCGGGCCTGTTAGCAACTGTCGTCTTCCAGTAATCACAGCCCCCCTTGTTGAAGAGCAACTGGTCTAATTCTTTCAGGACGTTCATACCCACGATAGCAGGCACCTCTCTGTCGTACCGGCCCTCCGTTAACACAATCCCTTTTTTGCCTAAGTTCTGGCCACATGCACGTATGTTCATCCACATGACCCCTACAACCGGAATGGGAAGATTGTTTGCAGCCCTCAGTTTGATATGTGCCCCTTTGTCAATGGATACAGTTTGTCCAAAATGTTGGTAGAAGAACTGTTCTGGCATGGTGGTCACTTGGGACCCAGTATCCATCAGGCATCTTACTTCTTTCCCTTCAAATTCGGCCATGATCGTCGGCGTGCTGGCTGCTATATCTTCAGGGTGTTGGTTTTCTCTAAGCTCAGTTGGTCTCCCCGCCATGTGCCCATCCATGGAGGGAGGCACTAGTTTAACGGTGGTCTTTCTTGAGACGTCTTCCTCTCCGGACAGTGTCGGGATAAATGGTTCTTATTTCCACAGTTCCAACACTGGTACTCTCCAGCGGGTCTCGATCGTCTCTGCTCGATCTGTCCCCTCTCTTCTTGATAGGTATACGTGCGGGTATTTGGCCGCGGTGCTGTCGTTCTTACTTCTGACGCCGGGGCTTGCATATTCTTCAGCAACTCTTGTAGCGCAGTAACCGTCTCTTGTAACTGATCCACTTTAGCCTCAAGTTGGCTCGGTTCTCGGTTTTTCTCACCCGGGACTATCTTATGCATACAAACTTCTCCCCAGGCGTTCTGCGGGTCGCAATTTTCAGTTTGTGCGCGGGAGACTGCTTCTTCCAAAATTTCCTGGAAAGTTAGTTTTTTTCCACCCTGAGCCGTTCACGGAGGGCACCTTTGATCTTGGGGTTATATAATCCGCGGAGGAATTGATCTCGCAGGGTACGGTCAGCGTAACCAGGGGTTTGTGCTAGCTCTGGCTCTGCTGTAAGCATTTGTCTCATTATTCTCTGGAGTGCATTTGCATACTGTGGCAGACCTTCTTCTTCACCCTGCAGCCTGTAGAACAGTTGCGCCTGTAAATCTCCTGCTTCTGGTTTCCCGCCATACACTCTCTCAAGAATCTTCACCACCTGCTCTAACGTCTTTCGTTCACTCTCAGGGCGCAATAAAATGGTCTCTTGAGCATGGCCTTCAAGGGCAATCAACAGTATCTCCCCTTGATTTTCTGCAGTCACTCCTGCTACTCTCAACATGCCCCTCACTCTCTGCGCCCAGTCATGGAGAGGTACATTGTTGCCAGTAAATTTTGGTATATGGGTCAGCATAGCCCCCAGGGACAGTTGCCTTGCTGGTATTCCCCCATCAGGTTGTATTAGAACACCTCCATCAGCGACACCCCCATGTCCGTCCATTGTTCCGTACCAGCCTGCGTATCCTGCCGACTACGCCAAATGTAATAACCTGCAGGTAACAGGATACGCAAGGACTGCACGGAACCACGGGGGTTAATCAATGCAAATTTAATAACATATTGCACAACACAGGTGGAGGAATAGTGCGGGAAAGGAGGGAGAGAAAAGCGGGAAGGTGCACAGCAGTAGATATAATGCAATATACATACAAACACTTTGAATAGCTTGTCAAGGGTGGGAAGCCTCAGATTGTACTCCCAAAAGCAAAACACAGAAATCCTTATTAAGCAAAAAAAAAACGCAGGGTCCTTGTTACCTTACTCGTATAACACAGTGCAGAGTCTTTTCCTATCTGTCCCTAACTAAAAGTAGTGTGCACACTTAACTGCAGGTTTCAGCGTGGGGTACCTCGTCACCGTTGGGGCCCGTATTCCGCCGGCAGACACCTCTAAAGTTCACTATGGGGAGATAAGGTATGCACACCAGTGACTATGTAAGGGGAATACATGAAATAGCAGAAACTGCTGTGTGAATACTGACTTGAAAAATCCAATAGCTATATGCAAGAGTGAAAATGTGAAAAATGGAATCTGCATTGCTGCCATGAACATATGAATCAAGAGAAATTTAGCTACTGAATTGATCAATGCAATAGAGCCCCAACACTACGCCAAAGTATTTCTCTACGTTAGGGTCCCTAGCTTGTGTGTGTCCTCTCATGCAGTTAAAAAACTTACCGTGTATGGGAAGCTGAGACCCAGGCTATTTATGCGTATGATATGGATTGGCAATAGGTGTGGTTGGGGAGGGTTCTAAAGTTCAGTCTTTGTCCCGCATCTGTAATTTGCCCGTGCTGTCTGGCACCTCACTCCACATCCAGCCTTTCTTGGATCTGTGTCTTGGCAAGATGTCACGCAATACTCAGGTACTTGGACCTTGTTCAGCAGGGCAGAATGCGGCCTTGCCTTCTTCAGCACGTCCGAACACACACCTCTCAGTATAAACAGCTACCAAACAAAACTAGCTCCTCTTCACATCCTGTTCAGGACTGTACCAAGTAAATCAAGCAGCAGGGGTTTGTGCCCGCTGTTCTTTGTTTTGACAGCAGGTGGCAGCATAACAAGGAAAAGTCCACAGTCTTCTAACCTATATATGTAAATGTTAACAGGTCTTACACATTTTCTTTTGTTACCTTTGTGAAAATACTAACTTTGGAGCTAAAGTAACATTTTTGTGGGAAAAAGTAAAATTTTCATTTTTTCCTTCCACATTCCTCTAGTTCCTCTGAAACACCTAATGGGTTAATAAACGTCTTTGAGCAGTTTGAGGGGTGCAGTTTTAAGAATGGCGTAGCTTTTGGGTATTTTCTGTCACATAGCCCTCTCAAAGTTACTTGAAATGGCATGTCCTTTGGACCTAATATTTTTGCATTTTTATTCCCTCCATGTTTTTTCTATAAATGTTTCAATAAAAATAGATTGAACATAAAAATTGGTTTTGTAAATTTTGTTGGAAAAATGAGAAATTGTTGATAAACTTTGAAACCTTCTAACTTCCTAACAAACAAAAATAATGCTTCAAAAAGTGTACTGATGTAAAGTAGAGATGTGGGGATGTTATTTATTAACTATTTTGTGTGACATAACTTTCTGGTTTAAGGGTATAAAAATTCTTAAAATTGCAAAATTTTCAAAATTCTTGCAAAATTTCCGATATTTTCACAAATAAACGCAAAAAAATATTGTCTTAAATTTACCACTATCATGGAGTACAATGTGTCACAAAAAACAATGTCAGAATCACTGGGATTAGTTGAAGCATTCCAGAGTTATAACCTGTCAAAGTGACACTGGTCAGAATTAAAAAAAATGCTTGGTCATGAATGTGAAAACAAGCTCAGGGGGAAAGGGGTTAATTAATGTCTTACTGAATGCAACAGTTCCAAAATTTGGACAATACTGAGTTTCATAGAACATTTTTTTAGCCCATGGGATGAAAGAAAGGTTAATAATACCGTATAACTTTCACTAGACAATCTTTCGTTTTTTTCACATTAGTTGATGCAAAAATTAATGCAAAAAAACACAGACCGTGTTCAAAACACGTTGCTGTTTCCCTTGTCTCTCTGGCTTCACCTCATTATTTTTTGATATATGTCCATTTTTCCTTCTGGGTTTTAAATTTTACATTTTACCCGCTCACCGCTGGGGATTGGGCAGCGAACAAGGGTGTAGAAGTGGACCCACTGGATCACAGGGGGACCCGGACTTACCCTAAGTGGAAGAGGTGCTTCTTGACTAAGCGCCCACCATGAGATTTCAAGTGCCACTCCGAGGGCAGCGACCAGTGCTGTGGCAGCTGAGTGGGACAGGGCAACAGCAGGACTGGGGGAACAGCAACTCAGAACAACACTAGGGGCCCAGTCCTGAAGAGGAACGGGCAAGATAGATTCCAGCAGACAATGGACATCATGCACTGGTCCTCAGGTACAGGTTACCAAGTGGCAATGTACATTAGGCACAGGACATCTGGCACGGGTTATCAGATGGCACTGGACATCAGGCATGGGACATCGGTATGGGTCATCAGCTGGTACATGTCATCAGGTGGCACTGGACATCAGGCATAGGTCCCAAGGCTCAGGATCACAGGCACGAGCGGCAGCAGGGTGGCCCAGACAAAACAGACCTGGACCGCAGCAGGGTGGTGTGGGACACCAGACGTGGATCTCAGCAGGATGATGTCGGCACAGCAGGTACTTCAAGACTTCATGTTGAACATACAAACACCATTTTATTCATGAGATACAGCAGGTCCAAGGGTACACAACACGGCAGGATAATAGGAAACACCACAGGACATCAAATGCTAAACACCCAAATTAGGCTGGAGTCTAATAAAATGCCGGTGACGGAATACGCTGGTCCCTGAATATGTTGGTACCTGAATACGCCAGATCCACTGTTAAACGGACTACAGACAGGTAAGCAGGCTAAGACAGGTGACCAGACTCAGACAGTACACCGGGTTACATCAGCAGCAGACTTCAGCCCTACAACAGCAAAACCACAGTACATATGTGTCGCCCTGGGCAAGCCAGGGGACACGGGTCACAACACCACCACACCCCACACTCCAGGTAGGCACATCTATGCTAACCACAAATCCTTGTTGCCTTCCTCCAGGAGTCTGATGATGCACACCAGGGGGTGGGCCAGGCGGTTGGCTCTGCCCACCGAGGAGCTCACGACTCTGGAGGCGGGAAAATCAGGCAGATTACCCCAGGCAGGGCTTGAGTGCAGACAGCTCAGGGAGGAGCAGGAGTGAGGAGCTAAGTGAAGGAGTAAACAAGCAGTGAAAGTAGTGAAAGTGGAAAAGGAGGAAAGCAAGCGAAGTGACAGCAGAGAAAGAAAGCCTGAAGGGTCCAGCTTTGTGGAGGGCCAGATCAGCAAGGTCAGCGACGGCGGTGACTGTCTGGAGGGGGACCGTTTGGAAGTTCCTGGAAGGACCCCGTTGGCTGTGTGCCCGGTGGTCTGGAGCAGTGTTCCGAAGGACAGTCAGCACCAGGGCAGGGGCCTCTCGGACCCCGGCAAGGCTAGGAGTCGCCAAATTTGCCGAATCCGTCAGTGACGGGGACGCAGATCCCCCAACAACCAAGTCCCGATTGAAGGCAACAGCCCAACCCGTATTGGAGAGACACCGCCACGGCACCAGTTTCTCAGGGCCAGCGCCTGCGGGCAAAGTGTAGAGCTCCTCCGGCCCAGATTGCAGTCGGGGAGCGGGTAACCGGAGGGAATCCACCGCTACCACAAGTCAACCATAGGTGCAAGGAAGAGGGACATCACCGTCACCTACCGGGAGTGCAGGTGCAGCCGTCTGTGGGACCGTCCTACCAGCCGTTTGGTTTACCGTACAAACTGTGTCCGTGTCTCAGGCTGAGTGAGTACCACAGTGCCGCAAGGCACAGCGCTGCCCCCGCGTCCCTGCGCCCATCAGGCCCCGCACCTACTTCCCCATCACTGGGCCCCGGGATCACCAACCCCTACCCACGGAGGGGCAACACAACAACTGGCTGCTCCGCATCACCATCCCCGGGAGCCCCATATTGAGCAGCGGTGGTGAAATCACCACAACCGTGGGTGGCGTCACGAACTATAACAATCCCCACACCCAACAACCCCCTTTCACTCACGGGCGAGGAGTGTCGCTCGAGAAACCCCGGGATCCGGCCCACCGCTCGAGCCACCACTGAGCAGCTGCCGGACCCGAGCAGAAGGGGTGAGCGCGGTGTGCTGACACCCTCCTCCCCGCCCGCGACAACTTGGCGTCACGAACAGGATCTTACCGCTCTGCCGTCAGGTAGAGGTGCGCCTTGTTACCGCCGGAGGTGTCCGGCAGAAAAATTTCAGAAGCCGCCATCTTTAGCGCGAAAAGTTTCCTCTCGAGCGTCTTCTCGAGCAGTAGAGGCGCGAAGGCCAAAACCCCGCCCCGAGAGAGGAGGGGCCGGAAAGAGCTAAGGGGGACGCGATGGCGGCTGGACGCATGTAAGTGTGGCGTCGCAACAAACACACTGGGACCCCCGATCCATCGACCCTAACGGAAAATGTCCGCCCCGCCGAGCTATGCGGAGGCGGCCGAGCCGGTGCCCTAGACAGCGGCATGGCTGAGGGCCCGAACGGTGGAGATTTGCCGTCATTATCAGAGGCAGATCGGCGGGCTGATGGAGCAATGGGCCGCAGAGGTGGAGGCGCTAGTTGCCGTAGCGCGAGTGTATGGAATGGAGGAACCGGAGAGTGACCCACGCCCCTGTGTCCCGGAGGGACCGGCCGCTGCGGCTGAGGGACCCGGTCTGACCCTGGCTCCTAGGTTGCCTCCGTCCTACTTGCTCGCATGCTGCACAGCACCTGGCCCGTTGGGCGTACACCCCCCCGTGATTGCGGCCCAGGGAGTAGCAAGCCCAGAAGCTACGGCGGTTGGAAGCTACCCGTCTGGTGTGGAAGCTGTTGATGGTGACTCCGGGCCTGACACTGAGCCCATGTCGGAGGAAGATGGGTCCGCCGCAGCCGAAGAATCTGAGTAGGGCAGCGGATGCCCGCCGCAGCAGTCCCCGTTGGGACCACCACTGCAGTTGTTGTTTGTTTAAAAGTTTTGAAGAATGATAAGGAAAATGAAAATAACCGAAGAAGTAACCTGATTTGCTAGTGATTGCAACCGGCAGGAGCCGGCACCGTTGTCCCCGTGGGGACCGTTTCAGTTTTGCATGGAGGACTATCCATGGACAAGCCCGTGAACTTGCAGGGCACCACAAACGTTAAGTGGCTTAAAATATATTGGTTACCGTTACCGTTTCCGCAATACCGTCTCCGGAGAGGCAGGTTGGAGGGAGGGCCCTGAGCGGAGCAGGCCAGGGCCCAGCCACCAAAGGAACCGGTGGCCACCCTCTGGAGGGGAAGGACAGATCCCGCTCGGGTAACTTGTGCTGGACTGTGGGTCAAGGGGTGCTGCCTGGGTTTTAGGGGCAGCATCAGGGCCAGGTTGCTTGGGTGGGAGAGAGCGGAAACCGTGACCGTAAACCGTTGCAACGTTTAAGTAAATGTGCCTCCCGTCTTGGGAAGAGTTTTGATTAAAAATGTTATTTATGTTTTCTTAACCCTGTTACCCCCTTTTACAGAAAAATAAAACCGGTGTAGGACGGCAGCCCGCGGACGGTCTGCATTTTGCTAAGGGGGAATGTGTCGCCCTGGGCAAGCCAGGGGACACGGGTCACAACACCACCACACCCCACACTCCAGGTAGGCACATCTATGCTAACCACAAATCCTTGTTGCCTTCCTCCAGGAGTCTGATGATGCACACCAGGGGGTGGGCCAGGCGGTTGGCTCCGCCCACCGAGGAGCTCACAACTCTGGAGGCAGGAAAAACAGGCAGATTAGCCCAGGCAGGGCTTGAGTGCAGACAGCTCAGGGAGGAGCAGGAGTGAGGAGCTAAGTGAAGGAGTAAACAAGCAGTGAAAGTAGTGAAAGTGGAAAAGGAGGAAAGCAAGCGAAGTGACAGCAGAGAAAGAAAGCCTGAAGGGTCCAGCTTTGTGGAGGGCCAGATCAGCAAGGTCAGCGACGGCGGTGACTGTCTGGAGGGGGACCGTTTGGAAGTTCCTGGAAGGACCCCGTTGGCTGTGTGCCCGGTGGTCTGGAGCAGTGTTCCGAAGGACAGTCAGCACCAGGGCAGGGGCCTCTCGGACCCCGGCAAGGCTAGGAGTCGCCAAATTTGCCGAATCCGTCAGTGACGGGGACGCAGATCCCCCAACAACCAAGTCCCGATTGAAGGCAACAGCCCAACCCGTATTGGAGAGACACCGCCACGGCACCAGTTTCTCAGGGCCAGCGCCTGCGGGCAAAGTGTAGAGCTCCTCCGGCCCAGATTGCAGTCGGGGAGCGGGTAACCGGAGGGAATCCACCGCTACCACAAGTCAACCATAGGTGCAAGGAAGAGGGACATCACCGTCACCTACCGGGAGTGCAGGTGCAGCCGTCTGTGGGACCGTCCTACCAGCCGTTTGGTTTACCGTACAAACTGTGTCCGTGTCTCAGGCTGAGTGAGTACCACAGTGCCGCAAGGCACAGCGCTGCCCCCGCGTCCCTGCGCCCATCAGGCCCCGCACCTACTTCCCCATCACTGGGCCCCGGGATCACCAACCCCTACCCACGGAGGGGCAACACAACAACTGGCTGCTCCGCATCACCATCCCCGGGAGCCCCATATTGAGCAGCGGTGGTGAAATCACCACAACCGTGGGTGGCGTCACGAACTATAACAATCCCCACACCCAACAACCCCCTTTCACTCACGGGCGAGGAGTGTCGCTCGAGAAACCCCGGGATCCGGCCCACCGCTCGAGCCACCACTGAGCAGCTGCCGGACCCGAGCAGAAGGGGTGAGCGCGGTGTGCTGACACCCTCCTCCCCGCCCGCGACACATACACACAGCTCAACCATTAGAAATGCTATGCAATGCTCTGGCGCCTCCTATCAGAAGGAGGAGCCTTAAATAGCTGGTGCCTCCCAGTGATAGGCTGGGGACACCTTAGCAAGGTGCGCAAACCTCCCTATAAAAGCATAGGAAGTGTGCGGCCACGTACCCTAGGCTGGAGACCAGAAAACCTCAGACAACATGTGAGGAACCTGCAGCCCAGGCAGGAGCAGAGCCAACAATCACATGTACATCAACGGAGGGGGGGGAATCAGCCGGGGACTTCACTTACACGTAGACGGCAGGAAGAGGGGAACTGGTACACTGCGCAAGGCGCAGAGGAGCATCGGTGTATTAGGGGAGCCACCGGTGCTACACAGACACTACCGTGGGAATCCATGGGAGGGACAACCCGGGGACTGCACCACAGGTGGGTGGTGGAAAGGAAGGAGACCAGGGGCACTGCACAAGGACGCAAAGGAACGCCAGCATACTAAGGGAGCCGATGCTACAATAAAGATTTCAAAGTTTTTTAAGGACAATTTGAAAGCTGGATCCCTTCTTCTTTCGTCCATGGTTACTTGCTGAGCTGAATTAACCCATTATGCCAAAAATTAATAAACCCCAACTCAAAAACTACTACACTTAGTACTTTATTAAAGCTGAGGATAAAAAGCGCAGATAGGGTCTTACCAGATATTATAGGGAATTGTACATAAAGAAACAATCACCTAGTGAGGCTGTGACAGACACAACCCTTATGCAGACTTGAGAAATGGCGGCTGCCGCAGCCACACATATGTTCACCTTCAATGCTGGAGAGGAGAATGGGGCTAATGCCGCACTGTTGCCGAATGAATAAACTGTTGATGTAATAAATTCTTTATTTTACAGGTCTACGTTTTTCGGAGATCAAAGTCTCCTTCATGAGGACAAAGGAAGAAATCAACAATATAAAATTTTATGTTGTAATGATGATCTTCGTCACTAGGTCGGTTACCGACCCGCTGTTTTGTGAATTGCTGTCATGTATTGATGCATGTATATATAGATGTCTCTCAGGTATATCCGTATATTTCTTCCTTTGTCCTGAAGAAGGAGACTTTGATCTCCAAAACGCGTAGACCTGGAAACTAAAGAAGAATTTATTAAATCAACAGTTTATTCATTTGGTGACAGTGCGGCATTAACCCCGTTCTCCTCTCCAGCATTGACATTTAGTACTTTGTATGACCTCCATGATTTTCAACGACAGCACCAAGTCTTCTAGGCATAGAATGAAAAAGTTGGCAATATATTGCAACATCTACCTTATTCCATTCTTCAAAAACTACCTCTTTTAGAGCTGGATCCTGGGGTGAAGAGTGAAGCTCAACTTCTCTCTTCAGAATTCATCATATGTGTTCGATTGGGTTCTACTCAGGAGACATAATTGGCCACTGAGTCAATTTCAAATTCCTCTTCTTCAGAAATGCAACATTGGCTTTAGATTTGTGATTTGGAACATTATCATGTTGGAAAAGTGCATGTCTAAATAGAAAACAAAGTGATGGTAGCATCTTTTCTTTCGTTATACAAGTAGAACAGTACATATGGGAATTCATGATACCATCTATGAAATGAAGCTCCTCGACATTAACAGCACTCATGTAGCCCCACAGAAGCATATTGTCACCAACATGTTTCACTGTAGGCACCATACTTTTTTTGTACTCCTCACCTTTGTGGTGCCATTAAGCTTTAAGCCATCAGTTTCAAAATCATTTAGCTTGGTCTCATCACTCCAAAGTATAGACTCATAGTATCACACCTTTGAAATTGTATTATGTGCTATCACTGCTTTATTTATTCATGATTGTATACTTTTATGTTTTTACAGTCTGATGAAGGTTGTTATACTTGAGACATTACAACTTTTTATATTGTATAACCGATCACAGGAAAACAGGAAACTAGTTGAAATAACTGTACAAAAATGGGTCAACATGAGTTATATTTTCCTTTTATCAGACAATCTATCTGAAAAAACTCCAACTAAGTCATAAAATCTGTGTCTAAACAACACACATGGAGTATCAATTTCACAAAAAATAATGACTTCATTAATGGAAAAAGACAAAAACAATTGTATTAAAAAAGTTATCGATTGATCAATCAATAGGTATAAAGGCCGCTTTACATGTGTCGATTTATCGTGCGTTCGCATGTGCAATCGCACCTGCCCCCATCGTTTGTGCGTTACAGGCAATTTGTTGCTCGTGTCGCACAATGCTGTAACCCCCGTCACACGTACTTACCTCCCGAACGACGTCGCTGTGGGCGGCGAACATCCTCTTCCTGAAGGGGATGGGATGTTCGGCGTCACAGCGACGTCACACAGCGCCAATAGAAGCGGAGGGGCGGAGATGAGCGGGACGTAACATCCCGCCCACCTCCTTCGTTCCGCATTGCCGGCAGCTGCAGTTCATCGTGCCCGGGGTGTCACACGGAGCGATGTGTGCTGCATCGGGAACAATAAACAACCGGCGCGCAGAAGGACGCTCGATTTTTTTAAAATGAGCCTTGATGAATCATTGAGGAATGCGAAACGAGCGTTGAGTGTGTGGGGGACGCCATTTTACCTTGCTTGCCGTTTGTTTGTAGGTAAAATTATGCCACTTATGTAATCACTATGTGACTGTGATGTTTTGTGATGCATTTTCATGCCATTGTTTGGTTTCATGCAAATGATATATTGTGATTATTCTTCAATACATCACTGACACACTGATGTCTTTATTTGATGTTACTGTGATGTATTGTGATGCTTTATGATGCCATTTCTTTTTGTACATATTTTAAAAAAATCAAGCGTCCTTCTGCGCGCCGGTTGTTCATTGTTCCCGAGGCAGCACACATCGCTCCGTGTGACACCCCGGGCACGATGAACTGCAGCTGCCGGCAATGCGGAACGAAGGAGGTGGGCGGGATGTTACGTCCCGCTCATCTCCGCCCCTCCGCTTCTATTGGCGCTGTGTGACGTCGCTGTTCTACAAACAGAACCCCAACAGATAGGGGAATGAAAAATGAATATATTGTTGACACCAAGCCGAACAATGGTAAATACAACAAAATAATATAGCCAAACCACACTTGACTAAATGACACTAATTAAGACACCAGTGTGTCTGTGATGCATTTAGAAAAAAATAATCACAGTATATCACTTAAATATGTACAAAAAGAAATGGCATCATAATGCATCACAATACATCACAGTAACATCAAATAAAGACATCAGTGTGTCAGTGATGCATTGAAGAATAATCACAATATATTATTTGCATGAAACCAAACAATGGCATGAAAATGCATCACAAAACATCACAGTCACATAGTGATTACATAAGTGGCATAATTTTACCTATAAACAAACGGCAAGCAAGGTAAGATGGTGTCCCCCACACACTCAACGCATGTTTCGCATTCCTCAATGCTTCATCCAGGCCTGTGTAAAGTAAGTGTAATTATTTGTTAATGAGGTGTACTCATTTTTGAACCGTGGTCTTGAATTAACTTTTTTTGTGTGTGTAAAATAACAAATCTTCTTTGCAATCTTGTGTGTTCAATGTGGTTTTAAATTACAACAGCCAAAGATTGATCATTGTGTGTTGAAAATATAGTACCTAGAAAGACCACTGTCTATACTATATACTATCCCTCTGTATTCTGACCCATCTGATCTTATCTTTTTACCTTTTCGCACAATTTTCTCATTTCCATGTTATATAATTCTGCCAGCCAGTTAGCCCAGTATGATATCGGCAAGAATGTGACTTCATATAGAGGGGCTTCACTGAGTAGCCGTGATCCTTTTTCTTCACATATACTACGTGTGTGTGTGTGTGTGTGTGTGTACATATATATATATATATATATATGTATATTGTGAGGTATCAACCGGCTGTATTACAAAGGGCCGGTATGTTTTGCAGAAGCGTGGGTGCTCTGCAATGTGAAGTTGGCTGGGACCTGTGGTTCCACAGGATTGCATTACATGCAGAGCCATGGAAGGGTGTGTGATGCTGATTACACACTCCTTACCACCTGTGGGTGTTGCTCCATGGGTTAAAGCAATCCTGTCTCTGAACCTGGAAAAAGTGTGTCTAGGGCAGTCTAGAGAGAGACTGGCTCTAGATGTCCAGTGTGTGTGCTGGAAACAAGTGAGAGCAGAGCCGGGAGCTTTGGGTGTATTAGCCTGCATGGAGGCTGATCACAAGGCTCTGATATTGAGTCTGAGGTGAGTGCAGCCAGGCCAGGGCTGTAGGGCCGAATCTCTCCAGGAGGAGAGACAGACAGGGGTCTGCAGAGGGCCCTGGGTGCTGGAAGGAACCTTGGCTAGAGTTGTACGCTGGCAGGAGCCAGAGAGTGGGGAAGTTGCTAAACTTCCATTATGGACTTATTGTTTATGTTTGAGGGCAGTTTATGCTGAGTGTTTTTAATAAACTGCCAGAATTTCTATGAAGAGACTGTGTACGTGTGTTGCTGAAGCTACCTCACACCGCTGCAAGCGAGTGAAACCCCCACGTTGCAGGGCGCAACGTTACATATGGTGGAGAATGCGGGCATGCGGTCTGGTTGCTAGGGGCAACGCAGCCTGGTTGCTAGGGGCAACGGCCTAGGACATATTCCTGTGGATACGGACTGCTTGCGGTGGGTCGGCGGGTCAACGAAAATATTTTTGAAGCGGTTTGCGGTGGATCGGCGGGTCCACGAAAATTGTCTGCGCACTCAAGCAGCTGGCGGTGGATCGGCGGGTCCAGGAACATGGACAGCGCTCTCAAGCACCTGGTGGTGAATCAGCCGGTCGTTGGGGACCCGTGCTGCAGTGGCGAGAGTCCAGCGACTGGAGGTTCCAGGCCAGCCGGAATTGCAAGGCCCTGCTTGGTGAGCAGTGATACACCACAGGCTGGAGATCCTGGTTGTACGGGCGGTACAACCCGGAAAGGTTAGTGGTTCTCTAACCCCCCCCTGTCTTTGACCACCGGGTATTACCCATTGGAGCGCCCCTCCTGTGCCTCTTTTTCGTTACAGCATGGAGGAGCTCCTGAACCAGCTGCTGCAGAGCCAGCAGCGCCAACGGCATGTGCCAGGAGGTCCAGTGACAGCAGTGGGGGCTGAAAGCCAAAAAGAGGGAATGGTCCCTGCGGACATTGTGGAGGAGCTGTACCAGTTCCTGGTCCGGGGACAGCAGGAGCTGTCGGTGTGTAGCGATGTCACAGCCATGGACCAGTTTGAGCGTTCCCTTCAGGGGCCAGAATGGACACTGGGTGCCCAGGGAGACAAGGGCAAACGGTGTGAACTGGGGGCTAAGGACATTGCATGGAAACCGCAAAAGGGAGCGGAGTCCCAGAAGGGAATGGTTGCCCATAAGGGGGTGGAGTCCCATAAAGGGGTGGTTGCCCATAAGGGGGTGGAGTCCCATAAAGGGGTGGTTGCCCATAAGGGGGTGGAGTCCCATAAAAGGGTGGTTGCCCATAAGGGGATGGAGTCCCAGAAAGCGGTGGTCCCCCAAAAGGGTGCGGAGCATCCCAAATCCAAGGGTGAAGTGGCACAGATGGACTATAGCCAGGGACAACAGTGTTCATGCCACAAGTGTCCTGTTTGCAATATAGACCACCCATCCGACGAGAAGCCACGTCTGTGTTCCGTGGAAGTGGATGGGGAATCTGTAACAGGGGTCATAGACTCAAGGAGCTTGGTGACCCTGGTGAGGGCCACTTCTGATGTCAACTTGATTCCTGGAAGGAAGATCCACGTCGGCTGCACCCACAATAATGAGACAGAATACCCGGTATCCAGCGTGGTCATTAAGACAGCCTGGGACAGTGGTTCTCATGATGTTGGAGCAGTCTCAGATTTACTGCACCCAATTATTATAGGTTGGGACTCTAAATTATTTGTGCACTTGTGGAAGCAGGGGGACGTATACGGTTGCTTGTGTAAGAGCCGGAACAGCCCAAAGGAAACCCCACCACATTGGGAGGTGAAAAGGGGTCCTTGTTGTGCAGTTATGTGTGGTAAGGAGGAGATAGCACCTCCTAAAATTGACTGTCCTAAGTTAGGGGTGACCAAGGAAAATGATGGACGGACCCAACTTAGTGACATAAGGACTAAGGGAATAACCGATAGTGTGACCGTTAAAAACGGGGTAGCTCCAGAAAGGGAGGCAGATATCTGGTTAAGTGGGGACATGATAGTCCAGGATGCCAGGGGGAGTGATGATGACTCCAGTAAAGACACTGACTCTAGTAAGGTGACAAACGAGTACAGTGTGGTACAGATGGGCGAGAAGGGCAAAACGTCCTCCCGACGCCGAAGACGTAATAAGCGCCGAGAGGGGGCACAGTGTAGGCCGTCTGAGGGTGCAGAGAAAGTGACATGCCTGGTTAATGAAGACATGGTGCTAATAACACCTGCTACGGTGGAGTCAGACGGTGATATCCTACAAAAGACTGAGGAATCAGAGATTGAACTGACACATTGTGACGACAGAAATCAGCGGGCTGCAAGTGCAGAGAAGGAGCCAACCAAGGACGTAATGGTGGTGGTCCCTATGATTTCAAAGTGTGAAGTTGATAGTCTGTCAGGCGAGAGTGGTATAGGAAATGGAATCCTAGAGAGTGTGGGGGAAGGAATAATCCCCAACAGTCGTGGTGAGCAGACTGGTGAACTACCAAGTGCTGGGGTGGATGACAGCGAATTTAGCCCCAAATCTCTAAAAGGAACAGATTGCCATGTTGAAGGGTGTGACACCCAGGCTGAGGGTGACACGGCAGAGACCCCAGAGGAAGTGGAAGATAATGCAGTGAAGAAACAAGAAACAGCTGGCGCTGAAGTGAAGAGAGCCTCTGAGGAGGTGAAGTCTGGACCAGAGGTCTCATCCAGGACTGGGAGTCTGCCTGACCTGCTTGGTAAAACTACGATGGAGGATATAGAGAAGGTCGTGGGTAAGGAGTGTAAGAAACCCAAACGTTCTGAAGCTGAGATGGAAGAAGCCTCAGAAATAGTGTGTCGTAGACCAGAGAGGTCCGCAAGTGAAGACTCATTCAAGAGGATGAGCAAAGACCATCTGCAACAAGAGATACTTCTTAGGCAGGCTACTGAGAGTCGAGTAAGGGAGCTGGAGAAAGAAGTGGCTGAGCTCCGAAGTCGCTTGGCAGAGTACCAGTCCAAGTCCCAGGGAGCCTTGGAGCAGATGGAGCAGCGAGTGTCAATCCTGACCAAACATGTTGAAGCAGGGGAGGCCCAAAGAGAGCTGACTTTGGAAGCTAAACTTGACAAGCATGTGGCAGGGATGAATGAGACTTCTGTAGTCAAGTGCATGGTGGATATACCTAAGGACTTAAGAGAAGCGTGTGCCACCGAGTGCATGCATGATGAATTTAAGAGAGCTGTGGAAGCGTGTGAGGTCTACTGTACCCCAGGGGCTGAACAGTTAGTTATATTGTCCACCAGTGAAATTACTGGGCAGCGGGTGGCTATTCTAAAGGACATGCACTTCAGATGTGTTCGTATGAAGTGGCAGGTCCAACTGCAAAAGGAAGAAGCCACTAGACAGCTAGAGTATAAAAGGAAAGCGCAGAGTCTGGCGGAAGATATTGTCCAAGTACCCCGGGCTCTGGTGGGGAGAGTCATTGGAAAAACCGGACGAGTCATGCAAGACATGGTGAATAAATCAGGATTGGTGAGATTAAGAATCCCTGCTGCTAATGAGAGCAAGATACCCAGGGAAGCTGGTATGGTTCCGTTCGTCTGTGTCGGGACTGTAGAGAGTCTTGGAAACATTCGAAGCCTTATTGAATATCGGGTACACCATGTACGTGACATGGAGTGGTTGTGGCAAGAAAACCTGAAAATTAAGGAGCAGCTTCGCCAACTGTGTGGGGGACAGCAGCCGTCTTCCACCCATTGTTCAGGGGAAAGAAGTGGAAGATGGCATGTCGATCCAGTAGTTCAGACGCGCGATAAAAGGAATCGCCGACAGAGTGGTAACCTACGATGTACTGTAGATAGTGGCCGCTATGAGCTTAGAGTTCCCGACAGTAGCCTTGGGGGTACTCGAGAAAACCTAGGTTCGGACAAGACTGTAGGTTTGACTGGGGACATGTCTCTCTACTACGGTGACCCTGGGAGGGGATCAGGGAGAGAACGGTCTGGAAATGGGACGTCCTTTAACCCTAGGTTGACCAGACAGGGTTTGGTGACAGTGTCGGGTGATACCTCAGGGACTACTGCTCTTGGACGGCCCTCTCAACTGGTGGGGCATGGCAGCGGGGATGCCCTGTCTCGCGGCCCCAGGTCATTGGCAAGTGTTCTCCCCTACGGGTTTGAACAGAGGGGGAGGGGTATGTGAGGTATCAACCGGCTGTATTACAAAGGGCCGGTATGTTTTGCAGAAGCGTGGGTGCTCTGCAATGTGAAGTTGGCTGGGACCTGTGGTTCCACAGGATTGCATTACATGCAGAGCCATGGAAGGGTGTGTGATGCTGATTACACACTCCTTACCACCTGTGGGTGTGGCTCCAGGGGTTAAAGCAATCCTGTCTCTGAACCTGGAAAAAGTGTGTCTAGGGCAGTCTAGAGAGAGACTGGCTCTAGATGTCCAGTGTGTGTGCTGGAAACAAGTGAGAGCAGAGCCGGGAGCTTTGGGTGTATCAGCCTGCATGGAGGCTGATCACAAGGCTCTGATATTGAGTCTG
Source organism: Anomaloglossus baeobatrachus (assembly GCF_048569485.1). NCBI lineage: Eukaryota > Metazoa > Chordata > Amphibia > Anura > Aromobatidae > Anomaloglossus > Anomaloglossus baeobatrachus. The sequence goes on along the minus strand of NC_134357.1, from coordinate 348,643,101 downwards.
AGGTGAGTGCAGCCAGGCCAGGGCTGTAGGGCCGAATCTCTCCAGGAGGAGAGACAGACAGGGGTCTGCAGAGGGCCCTGGGTGCTGGAAGGAACCTTGGCTAGAGTTGTACGCTGGCAGGAGCCAGAGAGTGGGGAAGTTGCTAAACTTCCATTATGGACTTATTGTTTATGTTTGAGGGCAGTTTATGCTGAGTGTTTTTAATAAACTGCCAGAATTTCTATGAAGAGACTGTGTACGTGTGTTGCTGAAGCTACCTCACACCGCTGCAAGCGAGTGAAACCCCCACGTTGCAGGGCGCAACGTTACAATATATATATATATATATATATATATATATATATATATATAATTTTTAAGCAGGCTAGCTGAACATTGCTCCCTGTTAAAAGCCATAAAAATAAGATACTTACAGTGATATGAAAAAGTTTGGGCACCCCTATTAATGTGAACCTTTTTTCTTTATAACAATTTGGGTTTTTGCAACAGCTATTTCAGTTTCATATATCTAATAACTGATGGACTCAGTAATATTTCTGTATTGGAATGAGGTTTATTGTACTAACCGAAAATGTGCAATCCGCATTTAAACAAAATTTGACCGGTGCAAAAGTATGGGCACCTCAACATAAAAGTGACATTAATATTTTGCAGATCCTCCTTTTGCAAAAATCACAGCTTCTAGTCACTTCCTGTAGCTTTTAATGAGTTCCTGGATCCTGGATGAAGGTATATTTGACCATTCCTGTTTACAAAACAATTCCAGTTCAGTTAAGTTTGATGGTTGCCGAGCATGAACATCACGCTTCAAATCATCCCACAGATGTTCAATGATATTCAGGTCTGGGAACTGGGATGGCCATTCCAGAACATTGTAATTGTTCCTCTGCATGAATGCCTGAGTAGATTTGGAGCGGTGTTTTGGATCATTGTCTTGCTGAAATATCCATCCCCTGCGTAACTTCAACTTCGTCACTGATTCTTGCACATTATTGTCAAGAATCTGCTGATACTGAGTTGAATCCATGCGACCCTCAACTTCAACAAGATTCCCGGTGCCAGCATTGGCCACACAGCCCCTAAGCATGATGGAACCTCCACCAAATTTTACTGTGGGTTGCAAGTGCTTTTCTTGGAATGCCATGGTTTTTTGCCTCCATGCATAAGCCCTTTTTGTATGACCAAACAACTCAATCTTTGTTTTGTTAGTCCACAGGACCTTCTTCCAAATTTAACTGGCTTGTCGAAATGTGCTTTTGCATACCTCAGGCGACTTTATTTGTGGTGTGCTTGCAGAAACGGCTTCTTTCGCATCACTCTCCCATACAGCTTCTCCTTGTGCAACATGCGCTGTATTGCTGACCAATGCATATTGACACCATCTGCAGCAAGATGATGCTGCAGGTCTTTGGAGGTAGTCTGTGGATTGTCCTTGACTGTTCTCACCATTCTTCTTCTCTGCCTTTCTGATATTTTTCTTGGCCTGCCACTTCTGGGCTTAACAAGAACTGCACCTGTGTTCTTCCATTTCCTTACTATGTTCCTCACAGTGGAAACTGACAGATTAAATCTCTGAGACAACTTTTTGTATCCTTCCCCTGAACAACTATGTTGAATAATCTTTGTTTTCAGATCATTTGAGAGTTGTTTTGAGGAGCCCATGATGCCACTCTTCATAGGAGATTCAAATAGGAGAACAACTTGCAAGTGGCCACCTTAAATACCTTTTCTCATGATTGGATACACCTGCCTATCAAGTTCAAAGCTCAATGAGGTTACAAAACCAATTTAGTGCTTCAGTAAGTCAGTAAAAAGTAGTTAGGAGTGTTCAAATCAAGAAATTGGTAAGGGTGCCCATACTTTTGCACCGGTCAAGTTTTGTTTAAATGTGGATTGCACATTTTCTGTTAGTACAATAAACCTCATTTCAATCCAGAAATATTACTCAGTCCATCAGTTATTAGATATATGAAACTGAAATAGCTGTTGCAAAAACCCAAATTGTTATAAAGAAAAAAGGTTAACATTAGTAGGGGTGCCCAAACTTTTTCATATCACTGTATGTAGATAGTCAACATTGGGATATGTAAATGCATTCATGCCAAGAAAACATGAAAACATTTTGTTAAAAATATAAATTACTTAGAAAATAAAGGTGGCCAAATTTACTTGTGCCCAGATACCACATCATGGTATAACTTTCATGAGTCACGAGTTTAACTGGTATTTTAGATATTGTATGTCATTATAATCTATATTTAAGCTAGAAAATGAAGCAGCCATAGATTTGTATCACTTTTGCACCATTTTCTGGCATGAAACATAGGCCTGATACAGATGTCCATCAGATATTAGATATATGAAACAGAAATAGGTGTTGCAAAAACCAAAATTGTTATAAAGAAAAAACATTAATAGGGGTGCCCAAACTTTTTCATATGACTGTATTTCTTTTGCAGCATGCATCATATTCAGCTCAGTCAGACATTGAGCTCACTTCTGGCAGTCCTTACCAATTACCCCCAACTTTACAGACAAGCAAATCTTTTGTATTATAATAATCTCATATACAAAATGCACTCTATTAACAAGTGGCAATAAATAAAAAAAAAATATATAATTTGGCTAATAAATAATGATTACTAAAGTATTGGCAGACAAGACAATCATATCATACCACCTGGAAACAAAGAATAAGTGTGAGATACTAGAGAAGCTTCAGTTTCATGGACTATATATTAAACTAAGAAGCAGTTTAATGTTTGCATACCACTCAGAGCAGATTGATTTCAAGGTATGACCTCATTGTCTCACTATTCAGTAACTGGAGCCATTATATATATATTTTTTTCCTATACTGTTTTGGGATGTCTTGCAGACACTGTACTAAATTATTACAGAACAAGTTTCTTGAATCCAGTCTTCTCAGGCTAAAAATTATTGGAAACAATTTTTGTAATAAAGAAAATACTCAAAATGTGTAGCTCATCATATAAAAAAGGGAAAAAATGTTTGGCAAAGCAAGTGTGTTTGATAATATCTTCAAGTATCGCAGTACTGTAAAATATTTTGGGGGAAAGTGTTTCACACTACATTTCTTTTTGTCACTTTTTTTAAGCTTTTTTTTTTTTAACCCCTTCAGCCTCCAGCCTGTTTTCACTTTAAAGACCCGGCCATTTTTTGCAATTTTGACCAGTGTCACTTTGACAGGTTATAACTCTGGGACACTTCAACGGATCCTGGCGATTCTGACATTGTTTTTTCGTGACATATTGTACTTCATGTCAATGGTAAATTTAGGCCGATATGTTTTGCGTTTATTTGTGAAAATTTCGGAAATTTGGCGAAAATGTTTAAAATTTCGCAATTTTCAAAATTTGAAATTTTATGCCCATAAATCTGAGAGATATGTCACACAAAATAGTTACTAAATAACATTTCCCACTTGTCTGCTTTACACCAGCGCAAGTTTTGAAAAAAAAAAAAAATTCCGTTAGGAAGTTAGAAGGGTTCAAAGTTCATCAGCAATTTCTCATTTTTCCAACAAAATTTACAAAAAAAGATTTTTTAGGTACCACATCACATTTGGAGTGATTTGAGAAACCTAGGCGACAGAAAATACCCAAAAGTGACCCCATTCTAAAATCTGCACCCCTCACTCTGCTCAAAACCACATCCAAGAAGTTTATTAACCCTTTAGGAGCTTCACAGCAACCAAAGCAATGTAGAAGAAAAATTGAAAATTTTACTTTTTTAACACAAAAATGTTACTTTAGCCATAAAAATTAGTATTTTCACAAGGGTATCAGGAAAAATGCATCATAAAATGTATCGTGCATTTTCTCCTGAATACGCAGATACCTCATATATGGTGGAAATCAAATGTTTGGGCACACGGCAGGACTCGGAAGGCAAGGAGCGCCATTTGAATTTTTGAGTGCAAAATTAGCTGCACTCATTAGCAGACGCCATGTCGGGTTTGAAGACTCCCTGAGGTGCCTAAACAATGGAGCTCCCCCATAAATGACCCCATTTTGGAAACTAGAGCCCTCAAATATTTTTCTAGATGTTTGATGTGCACTTTGAACCCCTGGGGGCTTCACAGAAGTTTATAACGTTGAGCCGTGAAAAGAAACAATTTTTTTTACCACAAAACTGTTGCTTCAACCAGGTAGCTTTTTTTTTATCACAAGGGTATCGGGAAAAAATGCACCATAAAATGTATTGTGCATTTTCTCCTGAGTACGCAGATACCTCATATGTTGTGGAAATCAAATGTTTGGGCACACAGCAGGACTCGGAAGACAAGGAGCGCCATTTCACAGCAAAATTGGTTGGAATTATTAGCGGACGCCATGTAGCGTTTGGAGACCCCCCTGAAGTGTCTAAACAATGGAGCTCCCCCACAATTGACCCCATTTTGGAAACTAGACCCCTCATGGAATTTATCTAGCTGTTTAGTGAGCACTTTGAACCCCTGGAGGCTTCACAAACGTTTGTAATGTTCAGCCGTGAAAATATTTTATTCTTTTTTTTACCACAAAATTGTTTTTTTTCAAACAGGTAGCTTTTTTTCACAAGGGTATCAGGAAAAAATGCACCATAAAATGTATTGTGCAATTTCTCCTGAGTACACAGGTACCTCATATGTGGTGGAAATCAGTTGTTTGGGCGTACGGCGGGGCTCAGAAGAGAAGGAGCGCCATTTCACAGTAAAATTGGAATTATTAGCAGACGCCATGTTGCATTTGAAGACCCCCTGAGGTGCCTAAGCAATGGAGCTCCCCCACATGTGATCCCATTTTGGAAACTAGACCCCCAATACAAAAAAATAGTTTGGCGAAATAAAAAATACAGACATCAGTAAAAAAAAAAATGAATAAAAAAAAAAATATGAGCGCCTGCCACTAAGACCAGTGCCAAACGTGAGAGCAATGCACGAGTCTCGCATCGCATCATCCACTCCAGTCTGGAAGCGAGCAACTGCGCTGGATAATGCGATGCGAGAGGGCGGGGCGGCAGATGAGAAAGGGCGCAGCGGATGGAAGATGGGAAAGTGCGCAGCGGATGGAGGAGTGGCAGAGGATGGGAAAGGGCGCAGCTGATGGGAGATGGGAAAGGGCGCAGCGGATGAAGGAGCGGCAGAGGATGGGAAAGGGCGCAGCGGATGGGAGATGGGAAAGGGCGCAGCGGATGAAGGAGCGTCAGAGGATGGGAAAGGGCGCAGCGGATGGACAGCGGTGGGGCTGGTGGTGGCGATCGGAGACAGCGGTGGGGCTGGCGGTGGCGGGCGGGGCAATCGGCGACAGCGGCGGGGCTGGCGGTGGCAATCGGAGACAGCGGCGGGGCTGGCGGTGGCAGGCGGGGCAATCGGCGACAGCGGCGGGGCTGGGGCTGGTGGGCGGGGTGATCGGAGACAGCGGAAGGGCTGGCGGATGGGGCGATCGGAGACAGCAGCGGGGCTGGCAGTGGCGGGCAGGGCGATCGGAGACAGCGGCGAGGCTGGCGCTGGCGGGCGGGGTGATCGGAGACAGCGGTGGGGCGATCGGTGACAGCGGCGGGGCGATCGGAGACAGCGGCGGGGCGGGCGGTGGCGGGTGGGGCGATAGGAGACAGCAGCGGGGCTGGCAGGGCGATCGGGGACAGGGGCGGGCAGCGGGGGCAGCAACTTACCGATGGGCACCCGCAGAGACCGTGCTCCTCGGCTTTCAGGGATGGACACAGGTCACCGGCACCAGATCCACGGTAATTGGAGAGATCGGTCACAAGACCGGTCTCTCCAATCAGAGCTGGGGGCGGGTGAAGCACCGATCACCCAGCTCCAGCCAATGGCCAGTGCTACAGCAGCACTGATCAGGGCTGGATTTCAATGTTCCAGCCATTTTCAATGGCTGGAACATTACAGTGACTGTAATTGGCTGAGCAGCGTTCGTCAGCCAATCACAGCCTCTGTAGGTTCGGGGAGGAGGCACCACCCCTCCTGAGGTCAGGCAGAGGTCCCCTCCTTCCCGAATCTACAGTTTAATTAAACAAATTTCACTCCCCGGGGCTCCGGGACCCCGATTTCGCCATGACGTACTGGGTACGTCATGGGTCGTTTAGCACCATGTCACCATGACGTACCCAGTACGTCAAAGGTCGTTAAGGGGTTAAAATAGTAGATGTCAACCAGGTACAAGTGTGTTTAACTGCTTCACCCCCGGGCCATTTTCCATTTTTCTTTTTTGTTTTTTTCCTTCCCTTCTTCCAAGAGCCATAACTTTTTTATTTTTCCATGAATATTGCTAAATGAGGGCTTGTTTTTTGCGGGACGAGCTGCACTTTTGAACCCTTCATTCTTCCCCATATTGTACTGGAAAATGGGAAAAAAATTCCAAGTGCCTCAAAATTGCAAAAAAAGTGCAATTGCACACTTGTTTGTTTGCTTTATTTACTGTGTTCACTGTTTTCAAAAACTGATACCGAACATGTATATTTTTATTTTTATCTAAGAGATGAAAAAAAATTCAGAGGTTTGTCCCAAAAAAAGAATTATGCTTTTGGCGCAATTTTCCGAGACCCGTAGTGTTCTCATTTTTCGGGATCTGGGGCTCAGTGACAGCTTATTTCTTGCGTCTTGAGCTGGTGTTTTTTAATTTTACAATTTTTGCGTAGATCCGAAGTTTTGATCACCTGTTATTGCATTTTAATGCTATGCTGACCAAAAAAACCCTTAATTTTGTGCCGATCAGATTAACTGATTTTATATTTTGATAGATCGGGCATTTGTGAACCCAGAGATATCCAATATGTGTATTTTTTATTATCATCATTATTATTATGGTTTTATTTTCAATGGGGCAAAAGGGGGTGATTTGAACATTTAGGTTTCTTTTAATTTTTTAAAAGTCTATTTTTTTTACATTTTTTATTTATTTTTCTAGTCCCCCTACGGGACTTTATGGTACTGTCTGATCACTTCTCCTGATCAGAGTGGTACTTCAGCAACCCTCTGGTCAGGAGAAATGCTGAGATACTATGAATGCGGGTGCTCTGCAAGTATTCACAGGAAACATGTCATGGCAGCGACAGAGTACATCCTCTGACCCCATGCTGACATGCCAACCCATTGGCACCACGTGATCGCATCACGGGGCCACCAATGGTGGCTGGGAACAGCGCAATCCCTACCAGAGCGCTATTGAGCTGTCAGAGTTTTACAGCACAATCTAGAGGGTTAACAGGTGTGGATGGATTTCCGATCCACCCGCACCTGTTAGCTGCACATGTCTGCTGATCAGATCAGCAGACATGTGTGGGGAATAATGCAGGCTCACAAGGCGAGCCCGCGTTAAAGGAACAGGAACGGCCAAGGACGTACAGGTACATCCTTTCTCCTGAAGGGGTTAAACACATATGTGAAAAAAATAGTACCGTTGTCATCAGTGTTTTTAATCAGTGTGTCATCACTGTACGGTCCGTGTGTTAGTTTTTACCATCAGTGTGTTATTAGTGTTTATCACATAAGGATAAATAACAAATAAATTTCAAACATTCTCCTATACTTTGGAATGTTAAATAAGTACAAAACACAGATGGCACACAGATCCGTATGCTGTACTTGTTTTTCACTGACCTATAAACTTGTATTGGCCCTTTTCATCTGTGCTACCGAAAAAAAGACATGTTTTCGTGTGTTTTGCACGGACACACAGCCCATGAAAAAACACAGACATGTGAATAACAACATAGACTACGAGTATACAGTAATGGGTACGTATCTTATCCATTAAAAAAAACCAGATGCAACACATACGTGCAACATGGACATCTGTATCAGGCCTATGTTTCATGCCAGAAAATGGTGCAAAAGTGATACAAATCTATGGCTGCTTCATTTTCTAGCTTAAATATAGATTATAATGACATACAATATCTAAAATACCAGTTAAACTCATGACTCATGAAAGTTACACCATGATGTGGTATCTGGGCACAAGTAAATTTGGCCACCTTTATTTTCTAAGTAATTCATATTTTTAACAAAATGTTTTCATGTTTTCTTGGCATGAATGCATTTACATATCCCAATGTTGACTATCTACATACAGTGATATGAAAAAGTTTGGGCACCCCTATTAATGTTAACCTTTTTTCTTTATAACAATTTGGGTTTTTGCAACAGCTATTTCTGTTTCATATATCTAATAACTGATAGACTGAGTAATATTTCTTGATTGAAATGGGGTTTATTGTACTAAGGTATTTAAGATGGCCACTTGCAAGTTGTTCTCCTATTTGAAGCTCCTATGAAGAGTGGCATCATGGGCTCCTCAAAACAACTCTTAAATGATCTGAAAACAAAGATTATTCAACATAGTTGTTCAGGGGAAGGATACAAAAAGTTGTCTCAGAGATTTAAACTGTCAGTTTCCACTGTGAGAAACATAGTAAGGACATGGAAGAACACAGGTACAGTTCTTGTTAAGCCCAGAAGTGGCAGGCCAAGAAAAATATCAGAAAGGCAGAGAAGAAGAATGGTGAGAACAGTCAAGGACAATCCACAGACCACCTCCAAAGACCTGCAGCATCATCTTGCTGCAGATAATGTCAATGTGCATCGGTCAACAATACAACGCACTTTGCACAAGGAGAAGCTGTATGGGAGAGTGATGCGAAAGAAGCCGTTTCTGCAAGCACGCCACAAACAGAGTCGCCTGAGGTATGCAAAAGCACATTTGGACAAGCCAGTTACATTTTGGAAGAAGGTCCTGTGGACTGATGAAACAAAGATTGAGTTGTTTGGTCATACAAAAAGGTGTTATGCATGGAGGCAAAAAAAACACGGCATTCCAAGAAAAGCACTTGCTACCCACAGTAAAATTTGGTAGAGGTTCCATCATGCTTTGGGGCTGTGTGGCCAATGCTGGCACCGGGAATCTTGTTAAAGTTGAGGGTCGCATGGATTCAACTCAGTATCAGCAGATTCTTGACAATAATGTGCAAGCATCCGTGATGAAGTTGAAGTTCCGCAGGGGATGGATATTTCAGCAACACAATGATGCAAAACACCGCTACAAATCTACTCAGGCATTCATGCAGAAGAACAATTACATTGTTCTGGAATGGCCATCCCAGTCCCCAGACCTGAATATCATTGAAAATCTGTGGGATGATTTGAAGCGTGCTGTCCATACTCAGCGACATCAAACTTAACTGAGCTGGAATTGTTTTGTAAGCAGGAATGGTCCAATATACCTTCATCCAGGATCCAGGAACTCATTAAAAGGTACAGGAAGCGACTAGAGGCTGTTATTTTTGCAAAAGGAGGATCTACAAAATATTAATGTCACTTTTATGTTGAGGTGCCCATACTTTTGCACCGGTCAAATTTTGTTTAAATGCGGATTGCACATTTTCTGTTAGTACAATAAACCTCATTTCAAACCAGAAATATTACTCAGTCCATCAGTTATTAGATATATGAAACTGAAATAGCTGTTGCAAAAACCCAAATTGTTATAAAGAAAAAAGGTTACCATTAATAGGGGTGCCCAAACTTTTTCATATGACTATACTTGTTTTTTCTCCTTCCCTTTACTTGAGTGCAACTGTTATTTTAGATATTGTATGTCATTTTTTAGTATGCACCAGTTCAGACTATGAGATTAGGAAAGGTCGGCAATTTTTGTAGTTTGTAATATGGAGTCATGTCCTTTGTCTGCGCACGCCACCCAGTTATTTCAGGTGTTTTTAACTAAAAATTAATCATAGAAGTTTCGACGTAATCCAATGGTGTAATCCAATGGTGTAATCCAGATTGCCACCGCGCCACATAATTTATTCTTCTTTTTGTTCTTCAAAAATTGGGAGGTATGAGCCATGTTTCTGATGAATGGATTGATGTGTTCTGTGATAACTTCCAGCATTTCGTCTATCTACTGTGCATTTCCTTTTGTTTGTGGATTCTCATTTTGTACAGTTTCCTTAGCAGAAGTAACTTGCGGTTTAGACTGGTTCTCTCATGCTACTGTGCCACCCCACATCAGCAGCTGGGCTGCTCGGATCCGGTTCCGTAGTGGCTCAAGGGGTCTCCGGACCCGGGGGTCATGCGGACACTCAAATAAAAAGGGGCGTAATATGTACAGGGGATTATTGTAGATACTTTGTGATGCCACCCACGGTGTGTGGTAAGATGGAGTACCACCGCTGCTGTTGGGGGAGCACCCGGGGGCGATGGGATGGCAGCTGGATGTTAACCCCTCCGTGGGTAGGGGTGAATACCCCGGGGCTCAGTGTCCAGAACACAGGAGGTGATGGCTGTTGGTGGTGATGCACCGGGTCGGACCGGAGGGTGTTGGTGTAGTCACGATTGAATAAATGCACACAAGTCTGCTGGTAAACCAAGGTGTCAGTGGCCGGCTGCCGCTTCAGGGTGTATACGGTTCCCACACCCGGCTAGTGTACCAATGTCCCTTCCTCCGTCACTCTGTATTTTCCTTCTATTTTAGACGACCTCGTATGGAACGGGGAAGTCCACTCCCGGTATAGTTTTGGTTGGGAGACGTGCCTGCGAAAACTGGACTTTGGGATCTCAGTGGGTGTTTGTGGATACCCTATCCCCCACGGTGGGCTGCCGTTTCACTCTATCTGGGCTAACACTTCTGGAACAACGTCTGGAACCTTGCTCCCAGTCTGGTTAAGGGGCTTGCAACCGTCTTCTAACTAGAGTCCAGGTACCCCGCCTGTACACGGTTTCTGGACCGGATCTCCACTGTCGGTACCGGCGGGCTCCAACCCTGTCCCAGTCCACTCTGGATTTCCCGCGACCGGACTCCCGTCGCCTTTGGACATGGTCCACTGCTTGCCACCTAGATAGTAGACCAGGGCCACTACCCTGGCTACCCTTCACTAGGCTCAGCCTTGACCTTGCGCAGTCACTTGAACTGCTCTCCACTCTGAACTTGACTCCAAACTCAACTCACTGGTTCCCTCCCTCGGATCCTCAAGAGCCCTAGGTGGGCACTCCCAATCCGCCTGGTCCTGCCCACTGGTGTGTCCTTCCTACCTTGAGGGGGGTGGCTAGGGTTTTGTGGCTAATGGAACCTGGTGTGCGATGGTGTTGTGTGGGATGTAGTGTTCTTCTGTGACCACCTTTCGGTGCCAGGGTGTCACACTACTTTTGCATGCTTTTAGCATTGTTCTCATGTCTGAATGTGGATCAGTTCATCCTCCGCTAATAAGCTTATAATGGATCTTACCTTTCTGTCTGTTTTTCTTGTCCTATTCCTGACTATTAATCTGTGGTTTAAATGTAGTAATACCATCCCACTAGTAACATTTCTGACTTTAAACTGTACATTTCTGCACATACGTAGTAGCAGGAAGGTATACAAAAATATTATTCTCCTTTTATTGGTTTCTCCACTCCATTGTGGATATAAAGGGCACTGAAACTACAGGCGTCCAATATGTATATTTTCTCATCATGCAACAGGGTGTTTCATTTTGTTCAACTTCTGTGGGCGAGTAATTTCATCCCAATATGACAATGTCCATTCATAGACAGTGTCATAGGAACAAAAATGTAGACGTCAAATAGTCTGACTGAAATTAAATGCCCATTGATTGTCAGAACAGTGCCAGGGTGATACTTGCCCACCCTTGGTCCTCAAGCTGCTCCCAGCCTTGGACTGGCCCACAGGAGAACAGGAGAATCCTCTGGTGGGCCCCTTTGCAGTAGCATGTGACTTACTGCCCCAACATAATCAGTAGTTTGCATAATACACTTGTTTCACTATGTAGTGAGAAATGAAGTACCTCATCATTCATTTTACAAACAGTGTATTATTATTACATAGTGGTGTAGGTACATTTGTGAATGCAATAATTGTATGTAGTTGATCGGTGGGCCCAGAGTCAATATTACTGGTGGACCCCTGCTGCCCCAGTCTGACATTGGCGGCTCCTCTCTTCACTCTTCCTGCTGCTCCGAAATTCAGATGCTCCTCCCTTCTGACACCTCCAGAACTGCGCCAGCCGGATTGTGACAGACTTTCTGTCTCGCATAACCCTCCTGACAATGCCTTACTCCGGACACTTCTTATTAGTAAATCACCGGTAGAGACGGCAGACAGCAGAGTGTCATAGCACACGGAAGAGTGTGGAGTGTCATCGGAGCAGCTGAGAACCCGAGGATAGGTAAGTATCACACGGGCACAGTTTTGACCTTCTCAATTGGCATTTCCCTTTGTTCAGAACTGTGGACGCCTACTTTTTCATCCATAAAAGTACACCCCCACAGCTTTGAATGTAATGAAATGTGCTATTGCATTGTAAGAAATATAACATATTGGGCACCGGTAACTTTGATGCCCTGTATCTCCACAAGTGGAATGGAGATAAAAAAAAAATTGTCTACATTCTTGCTATATGTCCAAAAATGTACAGGTTAATAAAGTGAAAATTTGTGAAAGGTCCTCTGTAAGCTTCCGTGGCTGATAATTGTTGTCATTATTCAGTCTGACCACTGTAAGCTTTTACCAATTCATGACCAGATCATTTTCCCCAGAGCTTTTAATGCCTCTAAATTGTTTTGTCATTTTGATATTAAAATACATTTCGACACTCTTTTTCCAGTTATATGTGAATAAAATTTGATGTAATTTTTATGTTCCTTTTTTCTTTTTGCTGATATATGGGAAAACGTAAAGAGAAATAGGAAATATGTGTCTATTTGTCTCTTTTTATTTTAACAACCACAAATGACCAGTAAGAACATTTTGAGTTCCCCTTTCTTAAGAAATTATTTTTAGATATGGTGAAAGTCTAGAAAAAGTGATTCTGACAGGCAGTGCACATTTAGTGTAGATGCACATTCACACTGTGGCCGTTAACAGACAAAACTAAATGTAAAAACAATGAGCAAATACCCAACAGTGAATAAATAGTAATGGTACATGTAAATAACATAGGGTACTTATTTCAAACTATTTTGATCAACAAATCATAAATGCCATCTCACCGCGACAAGGTGTTCCCAATCAGGATGGTCCCTAACTCTAATATTTCACCTTGCTATATGCCATCAGCCCTCAAAATAGGCAGAGCAGGATCTAGGCCTGACTGTTTCACATTTGCCTCTGGAAAGCTATGTAGACAATATGCACAGACTAAAAAGGGGGGCCATGAGGTGAATTACTAGGCTTAAGGACCATTCTGAATGTGCACACCCTGTCTTGGTGGAATGGATCAAAATAAGTCAAATAAGAACCATATGTTATTTACAATTACTATTTATTTACTTTATGCAAAGTTTTTGCTCATTGTTTTTATCTTTGGTATTGTTTGTTAATGGACACAGTGTGAATGTGCACCTACAAATTGTGTTTAGACCAAGTGTGCCGGCCCATTTATTCAGTTTTGCTTTAGTTCCTTGTGCTTTGTACATATAGGCGCTTGGCTGCCTTTTTTGGGCTATGCATCTTCGCTATATCCAGTAGCTTTCTACGGGCATATGTGAAACAGTTAGGTCTAGGTCCTGTTTTGCCCCCATCTATTTTGAGGCCTTCTAGCACATACCGTAGTAAAGTGAAATACGAAGGTTAAGGACTATCCTGAATGTGTATACCTTGTCGAGGGGGATAGCTTTTACACATTTTTGATCAAAATAGTGTCAAATAAGTACACTATGTTATTTACATGTACTGTTACTATTTATTTACTTACCTTATGGTATTTGCTCATTATTATTATCCTTATTATCTCCCATTTAAGTTGCCAGTAGGGTTTAGGTCAGGTGAGGAAGGGGACATGTTATTATTATTCCATCTTTAAGGAATTTACTGGCTAGCCAAACAGTGGAGCACTCCAGTGCATGCAATGGAGGATTGTACTGCTTAAAATTTATGAATATCTTGAAAGATACAGACTCTTTCTTGTGTCACACATGAAGAAAGTGTCTAAAAGCTGGAAGTAGGATTCAGAGTTAATTTTCAGTGAATCTTCAACCTTAAAAGGTCCAACTAGCCATAGCAGTATCCCACCTACACCTTGCTGGCCTTTAAGATGAAGCTGAGGTCTGTGCCCGTGACTGATCCAGTCACGGGCCCATCCCTCTGGTCCATCAGGAGTCACTTTCATCTCATAATTTTAGAAAACATTTTAAAAAAATCTGTCTTCAGATATTTCTTGTCCCAGTCTTGGCATTTCAACTTCTGTGTCTTATTCAGTGGTGGTCGGCTTTCAGCCTTCCTTACTTTGGCCATGTCTCCAGGGAAGTTGCATTTCTGAAATTTGACAGCCTTGGAGGACAATTGGTTCCTGGTTGCTTCATGTTTAATTCTTCTCAAATCTTTTGCAATGAATGTGTGGAACAGGTTCCAAGAATGCAACGGTACAGTAAAGGCGATTCAATGATGTCTCACAACGAGTATTTATTTCACAAAAATAAAGAGTTAGCAGTGATGAGAAACAGAAACAGTATAAACAACTTTAATGAGACAGATCAATACAAAATCAGTGATATACAAAACGTAAATGTGCTACTTTACATGCAGCTCTTAAAGACTCTAATTAACAGATATTATCTATCATTAACCCAACTCTGGTCAGGGAAACGTCACTCTCACCCCAAGTGGTCACTGCTTCCCATTAACCGGATGAGTCAATATAACAAGAAATAACACAATGAATCGGTGCACAAGGTCTAGCTACAGTACAATTCGCTAAAGTGTAAGTCTGATTCTAGTTTGTAACTTTGCTCAATTAGTAGCAAACGTCAGAACCTTAAGCAACAACCCGGCTCACTCAGAACATCTATCTTCTATAGTCAGGTATTGGCATCTGGTCTTTGGTGCTTGACCTGCGAAGCCTGGTCTTCGGTGTTTGGTCTTTGGTGCTTGACTGGAGAAGTTGGCTCTTTGTCTTCAGTAATTGACTGGCAAAGTCTGTTTCTCTATGTTTGGTCTTAAGTGCTTGACTGGCAAAGTCTGGCTCTTGGTGTTGGGTCATCAGTGCTTGACTAGCAAAGTCTGGTTGTCTCTGGGCTTGGATCACTCTTAGATGTTTCTACTTTAGTAATGACCTCAAAGCCGCTCGCTGGCCACACGTCTGCCTTTTTCAAGTCTTAGCGCCAACTCCTTCCCTTCTTGAGCATCCTGGGCTTTTATATTAGACACCTGTGCCACAACGGTCACCTGACCTGATGTCTCCTTCAAATTCTTCCCTCTTGGGACACACACTTTTTTCCTTCAGTTTCTGAATGCACTCGTAGATACAATAGGGCATTGGATGTGTGCATCTTCTGTCTACCATCCCCTTACAACTTTGTGTCTGTTTTTTCAAACCATGTTTTGTGATCGTGTTGACTATTTGAAACAAACCTTTTGCTGGTTCTGTGATCATGCCTCAATATTTAAGAAACTTCAAGAGTACTGCATTTCTCTGTAAGACATGTAATAATTTTTTGATTTTTCAGAGTCCATTAAATCTCTTTTTTTGCAAATGTTGTCTAAGGAAAACAAGCTGCCTAATAATTCTGCACCTCTATATAAAAGAGGCTTGATATCCTTAGGTTGCACCCTCCCTCATTACACTGCATATTGCCTAATATGCTTCAAATCAATAAACAATGAAGTTTATACAGTTTGGAGTTGAAAAGTTGAAAAAAATTCCTAAAATGATGATATGCTCAAAATACTCACTTTCCTTATAGTTGTGCATACAATGTTATTTTCTCTTCACAAGGTTTCATGTCCAGAATAATTACAGTGGTACCTTGGTTTTCGTTGACATCGGTTATCGCCGGTTTCGGATTTCGTCGATTTTCTTCAATGGAAAACTTATCTCGGTTATCGTCGGTTGCCTCAGATTTTGATTTTGACTTCCTCTGCATACCCATGTGAGCATGCTGTTAAATTTGCGACTGCAAAAGTCGAATCGCTCGTTCTCCTGCTCAGTGTTGCGTTGTGTAAGCATCACCCCTCGTTTTAAAATGTAAGTAATGTCCCTGTTGGTGTTTCTCTGGCTAATCAGTTTTCTAATTAGTTAACCCATTCCTTTTAGCTCCATCATGGGACCACAGAAAGTTTCCAGGGCCAGCAGCTCTTTGAATAAGAAGGCCAGGAACACAATAGAGTTGAAGAAGGAAATTAATGAAAAATTCTAGAGCAGCATTAAGATTGCTGAACTAGGCCTCATGTACGCGAAGTCGCCATCCACAAAAAGTTCCATTATGGCGAAAAAGGAAGCAATAAAGGAGGCTAATGTAGCGTGAATATGCTAACAAAACAGAGATCGCAAACAATTGAAGATGTTGAACAGTTATTATTAATTTGGATCAATCAAAAACAAGGCGATTCTGTTTCGGAGGCCATTATATATTAAAATGCCAGACAGCTGTATGGTGATCTCATTAAGAAAAAGCCTGGGACAAGTGCTAGTGCACATAGTGATTTTTAAGGCCACCAGAGGCTGGTTCAATAAACTCAAGAGGCACACTGGCATACACAGTGTTACTAGGCATAGCAAAGCTGCGAGTTCGGACAAGTCTGGGGCAGAAAAATTTGTGTCCGAATTCAAAGATTACATAGAGGATGAAGGATTGATCCCTCAACAAGTCTTCAACTGTGATGAAAATGGCCTCTTTTGGAAAAAAATGACAAAGACGTTCATTACACAGGAGGAAAAGCGAAAAGCACTGCCAGAACATAAGTCTATGAAAGATAAGCTAACTCTTGTTTTGTGCTACTACTAGTGGTGATTGCAAAGTGAAGCTGGTATACTATTCAGAAACTCCTAGAGTGTTTAGCAGAAACAATGTGATTAAAAGTAAATTATGTGTGATGTGGAGGGCAAACAAGAAGGCATGGGTCCCAAAGGCAATTTTCATTGAGTGGATGAATGAAGTGTTTGGCTCATGTGTGAAAAAATACTTCCAGGATAATCAATTGCCCCTTAAGTGCCTCCTGCTAGTGGACAATGCTCCTGCACATCCTCCTGTTTTAGAAGACACATTGTTGGATGAGTTCAGTTTCATCACAGTGAAGTTCTTGCCCCCTAATACCACACCTCTCATCAAACCCATGGACCAGATTGTCATTTCAAATTTCAAGAAACTGTACACAAAAGCAATGTTTTAAAAGAGCTTTGAGGAGACATCAGATATAGAATTGTCCTTAAAGGGAAGGTGTCATCCAAAAAAAAAAATTTAATAACTGAAAAATGTAAAGTATTAATGTTTTATTGTTTTGTTTAAATATTATTATTCGTTTTCAATAGAGCAAAATATAAAAATTTTTTTAAAAGTTTGATATTTTCCACTGTTAAACACTAGGGGGAGCAGCTGCTGAAATCCTACAGAAATCCTACTGTAGAAATAGCCTGGATTACAGCTGCAGTAAAGGGGGCAGAATCTGTTCTCCTGTGTGTGATATCACCTCCCCCTCCCAATCTGGGTGTTTCCAAAGTATAACAGAGAATGAAATGTAGGGACACAGTGCAGAGCCATTTTGTTGGTGACCACAAATGTCTAAAGTGTCACCAAGGACAGCTGGAGTATCACACAGGATAGGATTAGATACACGGCTCAGCAGACAGTATCACACAGGATAGGGTTAGATACACAGCTCTGCAGACAGTATTACACAAGATAGGATTAGATACACAGCCCAGTAGACAGTATCACACAGGATAGGATTAGATACATCGCTCAGCAGACAGTATCACACAGGATAGTATTAGATACACAGCTCTGCAGACAGTATCACACAGAATAGGATTAGATACAAGGCTCAGCAGACAGTATCACACAGGATAGGATATAGATACACAGCTCAGCAGACAGTATCACACAGGCTAGGATTAGATACACAGCTCAGCAGACAGTATCACACAGGATAGAATTAGATATACAGTTCAGCAGACAGTATCACAGGATATGATTAGATACACGGCTCAGCAGACAGTATCACACAGGATAGGATTAGATATACAGCTCAGCAGACAGTATTACACAGAATAGGATTAGATACACAGCTCAGTAGACAGTATCACACAGGATAGGATAAGATACACGGCTCAGCAGGCAGTATCACACAGGCTAGGATTAGATATACAGCTCAGCAGACAGTATTACACAGGATAGGATTAGATACATGGCTCAACAGACAGTATCACACAGGATAGGATTAGATACACAGCTCAGCAGACGGTATCACACAGGATAGGATTAAACACACAGCTAAGCAGACAGTATCACAGGATAGGATTAGATACACAGCTCTGCAGACAGTATCACACAGGATAAAATTAGATACACGTATCAGCAGACAGTATCGCACAGGATAGGATTAGATACACGGCTCTGCAGACAGTATCACACAGGATAGGATTAGATACACGGCTCAGCAGACAGTATCACACAGGATAGGATTAGATACACAGCTCTGCAGACAGTATCATACAGGATAGGATTAGATACATGGCTCAGCAGAAAGTATCACACAGGATAGGATTAGATACACAGCTCACTAGACAGTATCACACAGGACAGGATTAGATACAGAGCTGTGCAGAGAGTGTCACCGGTACACACACAGGCCGACAGGTGACAGGCGGAAGGGGGGGCTGTTGAGCGGGGGGTGTTTTTGGAGACGGTAGCAGCGGCGGTGGTGGAGGGAGGGGTGCCGGTACTCACATGCAGAGGCACACAAGCACACACACAGCAGCGGCGGTGGGGGGGCAGAGCAGGGGCTGGGTAGAGAGGAGGGAGGGGGTGTCATTGGAGACAGTAACGGCGGGGGGAGGGGAGGGTAGGCGGCCCGTACTCACACATCCCGGCGGTTGACTGGGGTAAAGTAGAGCAAACAGCATACGCTGTGAGTTCCACAATGATGGCGCCGATCTCCTCCCTCTACTGGGATCTGGACAGCCCAGGGGGCACGTCCAGGTCACAGCTGACGCCTACTCTAATGTTACTGAATGGGGTCAGATCCCGACCACTGTTCTCTATGCACAGGGGCTGCCATAAAGGAGTGAGTAACTGTTGTTACACACAGCAAATCCAGAATGGCAGCCCCCAGTGCCTTCAGTAAAATTACAATTAAATAAAAACTAAATAAGCAGTGATTTTAATTTTGTATTAAAAATACTTGATTTCATAATCACTATTTTTAATACAAAAATAAAAAAAAACATGACACCCTACTTTTAAGAGAGTTCTTGGAAAAAAACATTTCAACATTCTCAACTGCATTAGTCTCATAGATAAGGCTTGGCAGGGAGTTACATCCAGGACTTTGATATCTGCCTGGAAGAAATTATGGCCAGGATGTGTCCTTGAGAGAAATTTTGAAGGGTTTGAGCCTTCCTCTGATGACCCTACACATGTGGTACAGTCATTTGTTGATTTGGGGAAATCTATGGGTTTGGAGGTGAATGGTGAGGATGTGGTAGAGTAAAGGCCCCGTCACACTAAGCAACATCGCTAGCAACATCGCTGGTAACGAACAACTTTTGTGACGTTGCTAGCGATGTTGCTGTGTGTGACATCCAGCAACAACCTGGCCCCTGCTGTGAGGTCGTTGGTTGTTGCTGAATGTCCTGGGCCATTTTTTAGTTGTTGCTGTCCTGCTGTGAAGCACAGATCGCTGTGTGTGACAGCGAGACAGCAACAACTAATGTGCAGTGAGCAGGGAGCCAGCTTCTGCTGAGGCTGGTAACTAATGTAAACATCGGGTAACCAAGAAGCCCTGTCCTTGGTTACCCGATATTTACCTTTGATACCAGCCTCCTCCCTCCACTCTCACTGCCTGTGCTGCCGGCTCCAGCTCTGTGCACATGTAGCTGTAGCACACATCAGGTAATTAACCCGATGTGTGCTGTAACTAGGAGAGCAAGGGGCCAGCACTAAGCAGTGTGCGCTGCTCCCTGCTCTGTGCACATTTAGCTGCAGCACACATCAGGCAATTAACCCGATGTGTGCTGTAACTAGGAGAGCAAGGAGCCAGCACTAAGCATTGTGCGCTGCTCCCTGCTCTGTGCACATTTAGCTGCAGCACACATCAGGCAATTAACCCGATGTGTGCTGTAACTAGGAGAGCAAGGAGCCAGCGCTAAGCATTGTGCGCTGCTCCCTGCTCTGTGCACATTTAGCTGCAGCACACATCGGGTTAATTAACCTGATGTGTGCTGTAACTAGGAGACTGGGGGCTGGTCACTGGTTGCTGGTGAGCTCACCAGCAACTCGTGTAGCCACGCTCCAGCGATCCCTGCCAGGTCAGGTTGCTGGTGGGATCGCTGGAGCGTCGCAGTGTGACAGCTCACCAGCAACCTCCTAGCAACTTACCAGCGATCCCTATCGTTGTTGGGATCGCTGGTAAGTTGCTTAGTGTGACTGGACCTTTAGTGGATGACCACAGTGAAGAACTTACCACTGAAGAGATGCAAGACCTTCAACTAGAAGTGCAACAGATAGCAGATGAAGATGTTGCTTCAGATGAAGAGGGAGAGACAGGGCAGAATGTGCCTTCTTCAGAGATTAAGGACATCTTCTCCATGTGGAGAAAGGTACAGGGCTTTGTGGAGAAAAATCACCCAGACAAAGCTGTTGCAGGCTGCAACTTGTTTAATGATAATGTTTTGCCCTATTTTAGGCAAATCTTAAAGAGGCGGCAGAGACAGACTTCTGTGGACAGCTTTCTTGTGTGTCATGGGTCCACTGACTCTGAACCTGGTCCAAGCGCCAAAGACCAGGAAGGGAAGTGACCTCAGATAGTACCTTGCCTATGGTCCTTTTGGAATGGGATTCCCTTTCCAAATAATAATACATAGTATCTGTAAATGCCATGTTAAATGTTACGGGGGAACACTATTCTCCTTATGGAGACTTTGCAAGCCAGTCTGGCTGCTTTCAAGTAAGTGGACTTATAGCTGCCACGCCCCTCTGCAAAATATTCAAATTGTCTCTCCAGGACTGGAGACAAATATCCTAAGTTATATGTAAAGGGTTGTTAAAAATCCACATTTAACTTTTAGGATCGCTACTTCCAATAGGTGGCGCTGCGCTAGAGTTTGTCTCCAGTCCTGGAGAGACAATTTGAATGTTAAATGTTAGTATTTAAAGATTAGCATTAGTCTTTTATCATCAGGCTATTCCACTTGTTATTATTTTTAATATTAAACACTATCTCTATTCTCAATAAAATGTGTTTTTGTTATGTATTTTGGTTTGCCTAAAACAAATTAATTGGATTTATATTGATTCCTATGGAAATAATTGCTTCGATTTTCGTCGGTTTTGGATTTCATCGATTGCTTTTGGACAGACTATCGACGAAAACCAAGGTACCACAGTAATTCTATCCTTTTCCTTTCTTTGGATTCAATGTATGCTTTTTTTAAAGAATTCTTTGGGGGTAAACCCTCTCCTAAAATATTTTTTTCAACTGACTTGCTTGCTTGTTAAACATTCTTTCATCTGAGCAGTTTCTGTACACCCTCATATATTGGTTGTTTGGTATTCCCTTTTCTAGGGCTATTGAGTGACTATAGTCCCATATTACTTGGGTGTTAGTAGATATAAATTCCCTACAGGTTAGAATTTTGAGGTTGTCTGTAGTTGTTTTTCTGACTGTCACATCCAGAAATGGTGAACATCAAGGTCTAAAAATCTGTGCACTCACTAGACCCAACCTTAATTAAATCAAACTGGAGGGCACTACCCAGAGTTAAGGATCAAAAAAGAACCAATATAATATAAAGAAGAGAAGGCATGTATCCAACAAAAGTATCAGCATAAAAATACTTTTATTAGAATAACAAAGACATACAGAAAAACTCTAGTTAAAAACAATTAAAAAGGCAGACACAAAGGCCACAATGTAAACAAGGCCTAATCTGTATCCCCCAAGGCCCCAAGTGACCAAATCCTGGAAAATAAAGGTGGTTGTATCTTTGAGAGAGCGCTTAAAGATAACAATGCAAAGAGCTAGACATGAAAGTGCACATGGTACTGAATGAACATGTTTACACACGCAAAAAGAAAACTATAATGTCTGCATATGACTATAATACAAATTAAGTAGCACACCCTGGTTGGCATTATAAATAATGTCATGATGTTTTTAAATCTATATCACCAAACGTGGTACTGACATAATCTTAGCAAAAAGCTAACCAATAGCAGCAAGTATGGAAAAAGATATATAACATGATCATGATATATATATATATATGACTTTGTAGAGCTCTGCCATGCCCCAGGTCCTTGGCATACTCAGTTCCGGGTGGTGGATAATGGGGATCACCGTCAAAGGTGGCCGTGCCCAGTTCCGTGACCTGGGGGGTGCTTGGTAACAGGGTAATTTTGTATGTCACTCGTGACGCCACTGGCGGGCTGCGGTAATAAGATGTCCCTCCGCTGCTGTGGTTGTAGGGACAGATGGTATAGCAGCAAGTATGTTCGCGCCCTCCGCCAGTAGGGGCTTAAGTCCCATGTAGGTTTGCTGCGCCTTGTGGTGCGCCAGTAATAGACACGACACAGTTCTTGCAGATTAACTGGTATTTACTGGATGTTGCAAGTGCAGTTTGGTACAGCTGGTCAACCGACTTTCCTTTGTCCCGGTGCTGACTTGAGACCCAGTTGAGCCCTCCATGCACATGCAGAGCTCATAGTCCCCTTTTCCAAGCTTGTTGGTGACCTGCAGTACTCCTTTCCTTTGTCTTTCCGGGCCCAGTATGACAGGCCTCGCGGTCCATTGTCGGGTAGGCTACTTCTCGGTGCCCTCTCCCGGGTCCTATATATGAGGCTGTGTCCCTGAGCCTATGGGTGGTGTGGTACCTTGGAAGTCCCCACACATGACTGGATCAGCAGACCGCCTGGAGCTGTCGTCTACTCTGGGGTCCAGTACCCCGTCGTGTGTAGTACCTGGGATCTTCTGTCTACCCTCAGGCTACTACCTCCTAGTCGCCCTTTGGGGTCTCCTCACAATCCTTACACCTTTCTCACTCACTGACTCCTTTCAACTGTCACTCCTTCAACCGTCGTTTTTCCTCTCTGCCTACTCTGCCTAGCAACACCTGTTGCTTTTGTGGCGCCCTGGCCTAGCCAGGTCGTCACAGATAACATACAAACACCCCCACCCCCACTAGACAGGGACACCAGCCAAACAAAAACCCTTGTTGCCTCCCTCCAGTGTCTGATGTCCACACCAGGTGGGGCGGAGCTAAGCGGTTGGCTCCACCCACCGAGGAGTTCACAGGCCTGGAGGCGGGAAAAGTGACAGAACAGTTTAGGAGGTTGAAGTGAGAGGAGAAAACACTTGGGTGTCTGGGTTTGTGGCCCAGGCACTAACAGCAAGGTTGGCAGACGGTGGTGGCCATCTGCAGGAGTGGTGGAGCAACGCGAAACCGTAGGACCGGGGACGGGCGACGGCCCGCCGGTACCGACCAGGGAGCGAAGTGAAGCCAGCACACACAGGCAGGGCCATCGGACCCCGACCAGGCTTGGAGCCGCCGTCAATAGTCAGATCTGAATGTGACTGGAACCCCAGGGGTTTCACAACAGCAAAAGTCCCGATTGAAGGCAACAGCCCACACCGTGAGGGTATACAGCTACCGCCTAAGGCTAGAGATCCAAGGGCCAGCGCCTGTGGGCAAACGGGCTCCTCCGGTACCCATACACCGGGGAGCGGACTACCGTTGGGAATCCATAGCAGTCATAAGGAGAACATCAAGGTGCAGGGAAAGACAGCCGCCATTACCTGTCTGGGGAGAAACATTGCAGCCGGCTGCGGGACCCGTCCATCCAGCCTTTTGGTTTACCGAGGACTTTGTACCTTTCTTGCTGAGTGAGTACACCAGTGCCATCCGGCACCGCGCCGCGCTGTCCCTGCAACCCTGCACCTCACCAACCCTGCCCCCCGTCACATCATCGGACCCCGGGACCACCGACCCCTACCCACGGAGGGGGAAAACAACATCCCAGCTGCTCCCTACCATCGCTCCCGGGATCCCCGTCACCAGCAGCGGTGGTGCCCATCTTCACCACAACCCGTGGGTGACATCACGGACTAAATCCCCCAAACCAACCACTCCTTTCACTCACGGGCGAGGAGCGCCGCTCCAGTCTCCGGATCCGGCCCATCGCTCGAGCCACCGAGCAGCAGCAGCAGCGTCCTCCCCGCCCGCAACAACTTTGCGTCACGAACAGGATTGAACCCATCTACTTACCAGTAGAAGTGCGCCTTGTGATCTCCGCTGGCGGTGTCCGGCTGAAAATTTTAAAGCGCTGCCATCTTGGCGAGAAAATCTCCCGCTCAAGCATCTTCTCCGAGCAGGGAAGACGCGAAAGCGAAGCCCCGCCCCCAACAAACGGAAGTGCTGAAGAGTACCAAGGGGGCGCGAGAGTGTGTCTGCCTGATGTAGCCGAGGCTATAGAAAGCGGGGACGCCAGGACCCTGCAAGATATCCCGTTCCTGGAGGCCGAGCAAGTAAGATGTCTGTCCCGTCCAGCAGGCCCTTGCCCGGAACAGCAGCATGGGTGGAGGCTCGGGTGGCCCAATTAGGCCGCAGGCTGCAAACCCGGCTCCAGCTCCTGGTGCAAGAATGGGAGGCTGGAATGGTGGAGGTGGTGATGACCGTGCAGGCCCATGAGGCGAAAACAGAATCGGAGCAGCGGGTGAGTGACCCACGCCCTTGTGTCCCAGAGGGACCGGTCGCTGCGGCCGAGGGGCCCAGTCTGCCGTCGCTCAGCCAGCTGCGTTCCCCGCGGCCCGTATTGGTCGGTGCCACCCCATCAGCCAGCCAGTTGCTCCTGAACCCGACAACACATGACATCACCCCCGCCTGTGAAGACCCACCTGCAGGTGCTGCCCGCGAACGACAACTTGCCCGGCCAGTCCCGACCCCGCTCCCCTGGGAAACACCCGCTTCCAAAAGGGAGTCACCCTGCCCGGAGGCGGCCGCGCCTGAAGAGGTCCCGGCAGTCTGCCCGCCTAGTACAGAGAGGGAGAGTAGCCCGCCTCAAGCCCGGAAGGTGACGCTGACTGCTCCCAAAATCCAGGCCTTGGCTGAGGCTGCGGAGGGTTGCCGCTGCAAGGCAGGAAAACAGGCCACGACACAGCGGTGCCCCCCTAATCAGAAGGTACCGGTTGTAGCCCGCATCGGGGGGTACCGGCTGGGCCCAACCCCCGCGCTGGAGGAGCCGCCATGTTGGGAGCGGTGGCTAGACCGGATGGGACGACAGGCAGAGGCCCGGGAGAAGGCTGCAGTCCTGGCCCGTACTGTGGAAGCAAAGGACGCCCTCCGGAGGGCCTCCCCTGAAGCTCGGGGCCCGGTCTTTGAAGGTCAAGTCCAGCAGTTCCACCCCCGGCGAAGATGGGGATTTATTTATGAGCCCCACCTGGGAGTTGAGGCATTCTTCTCCCGGCGGGATGTGCACAGCCGACTGCCCCTGGGCCATCCGGAGCGTGACCTTTGTGCGGGAGAGTTGGTCACATATACCTGTCACCTGAGAGAGAGAGGCTGGTTCGCCCTGGACGTCCAGAGAAGGGTGAGCCCTGACAACTACAAGCAGCCCCGGTCACCTCCTCCGCCATCCAGTCCTAGGGCGGATCCGGAGGAAGCGAATGGTGATGGTGACCCCCAGTAGTGGCAGCGGTTCGCCGTTGCAAGAAGTTGTCCCCCGTTGGGACCCTCAGCAGTGTGAATGAATGACAGTAAATCAAACCGAAGCTTTACCTGATTGTCCATGTGATTATTCCTGCCATTGCCGGCAAGTTGTCCCCGGAGGGACCCTGTGTGTTTTTATCCCCCCCCTGCATGAGAGACTACTCATGGACATGGCCGAGAACTGGCAGGCCACCCACAAACTGGTGGGCTTGTAAATAAGTTGAGGGTTGATTTTCCGTTGGAGCCGCCTCCGGAGAGGCAGATTGGAGGAAGGGCCCGCAGCAGAGCAGGCTGGAGCCCGGCCACCACCTGGACCGGTGGCTATCCTCCGGGGGTCAGGGGTCCCCCAAGGACGTGGGGTCCCCTGAAGTGACAGCCGGGTGCGAGTAACCGTACCCGTTCCCGCTCGGGCAGCCTGAACCTGGACTGGGGTCAAGGGGTGCTGCCCACTTCTTAGGGGCAGCATCAGGGCTAGGTTGCTTGGGTGGGAGAGCGGAAGACATCCGTCATTATTAAAAATGTTTTGTTTATATGTGAAACGTTTAAGTGTCCTAACAAAAATGCTTATGTTTAAAATGTTTTACATGTTATTTATATTTTTTTACAGTTACAAAATAAAACCGGTGATGGACGGGCAGCCCGTGGACGGTCTGCATTTCACCAAGGGGGAATGTGGCGCCCTGGCCTAGCCAGGTCGTCACAGATAACATACAAACACCCCCACCCCCACTAGACAGGGACACCAGCCAAACAAAAACCCTTGTTGCCTCCCTCCAGTGTCTGATGTCCACACCAGGTGGGGCGGAGCTAAGCGGTTGGCTCCACCCACCGAGGAGTTCACAGGCCTGGAGGCGGGAAAAGTGACAGAACAGTTTAGGAGGTTGAAGTGAGAGGAGAAAACACTTGGGTGTCTGGGATTGTGGCCCAGGCACTGACAGCAAAGTTGGCAGACGGTGGTGGCCGTCTGCAGGAGTGGTGGAGCAATGCGGAACCGTAGGACTGGGGACAGGCGACGGCCCGCCGGTACCAACCGGGGAGCGAAGGGAAGCCAGCACACACAGGCAGGGCCATCGGACCCCGACCAGGCTTGGAGCCGCCGTCAATAGTCAGATCTGAATGTGACTGGAACCCCAGGGGTTTCACAACAGCAAAAGTCCCGATTGAAGGCAACAGCCCACACCATGAGGGTATACAGCTACCGCCTAAGGCTAGAGACCCAAGGGCCAGCGCCTGCGGGCAAACGGGCTCCTCCGGTACCCATACCCCGGGGAGCGGACTACTGTTGAGAATCCATAGTAGTCAGAAGGAGAACATCAAGGTGCAGGGAAAGACAGCCGCCATTACCTGTCCGGGGAGAAACACTGCAGCCGGCTGCGGGACCCATCCATCCAGCCGTTTGGTTTACCAAGGACTTTGTACCTTTCTTGCTGAGTGAGTACACCTGTGCCATCCGGCACCGCGCCGCGCTGTCCCTGCAACCCTGCACCTCACCAACCCTGCCTCCCAGTCACATCATCGGGCCCCGGGACCACTGACCCCTACCCACGGAGGAGGAAAACAACATCCCAGCTGCTCCCTACCATCGCTACCGGGATCCCCGTCACCAGCAGCGGTGGTGCCCATCTTCACCACAACCCGTGGGTGGCGTCACGGACTTAATCCCCCAAACCAACCACCCCTTTCACTCACGGGCGAGGAGCGCCGCTCGAGTCTCCGGATCCGGCCCATCGCTCGAGCCACCGAGCAGCAGCAGGGTTGGCAAGAGCGCAGCAGCGACGGCATCCTCCCCGCCCGCGACACTTTCCACAAGCCACGCCCCTTCCCCAGGCTAACAGATAAGGGGTTGGGTCTTCTGGTCATCTGCCCACTGTTAACCCTCTACATGCTGCGCCCAGTTCTCAGGGAATGTGCCCCTACCTGTGTGTAAGGTGTGGGTTGTCGACAGAGGGCGTTCCAGAAAGCCTTAGGATCCTGCAGACCACTGGGGTAGCATACCCCAGGGTGCTGATCCTTAACAATCAAAATGACAGCACATTACCAGGACAATCAATATGGACAATCAATATGGCAAGGACAGGCTGACACAGTCTCTGCGGGTTCAAGGTTTTCTTTACTTACAGTCCTGGTTTTACCCGGAAGATGACGGTCAACGCCATAATGGGTCGCAGCCGATCCCGGATCTGTTGGAGGTCAGAACCGGTACAGTGGATGGTGGGCCCTTCCTCCTTGCGCTTGGTGTTGGATCTCCGTGGCCTGAAGCTCTTGGGGACCCTGGTTCTTGAAAAGTGTTTTACTCCTGTCCCGTATGCAGGTGCCTCGAGTCCGTTGTTGGGCCTGCCTTGGAACACGACCCCGGATCCTATATAGCACTGTGCTCTGGGAACTGTGGGGGCCAGAGGGACGTGCTATCCCCCTAGAATGCAGATTTTAGTGGACAACCTGAAGTACCCTATCCACCCTAGGATTCTGCACCCTGCACTGCGCCGGTCCCAAGGGAGCAATAAAGCTTTCCCCTCGGCAACCATATTGACTCCTGCGTCCCACCAGAGCTACTGGTCAACCTCACTGCTCTCTTCCTCTCCTGCTGGTGAACTCTCTAACTGTAGTGTTGCTCCTCACTCCCCACTTGTGGCTGTCCCTCCCCCGATTCCCTATTGCTAGTGGGTGTAAGCCCCCCATGTTTGATGACTGCCTTAAGACCCAACCTTAGCCGGTCCCCAGTGGGGAGGCCAACCTGGTTGTGTATATGATTTGGTGTGTTGTGGAACTGGTACCAACCTCCTCTGGGTCCAGGATGAGTACTGTAACTTAAGTGAGGTATGGAACCCTGTGGCGACTGAAGCCTCACGGGTGCCACATTCCCCCACAGCAAATGGCAGCAAAGTTAGTACACCGCAATTTTTTAGTATGCAATAAACAGGTAAACATTTTTCCCTTTTTGGGAGGCACCATACATTAACGTTGCAAACAGGTTACCTCTGCACAGTTCACTGGTTCAACATGGTAATCAAAGCATTTTCTGTACTGGTACTGGTCATCAAAACTGGGCAGCAAAAGATCACCAACATTATAAAACTTGTTCGAGTATCAAAAGCAGAAAACATTCTTGTCAGCATTATAAAATTTGTTCAAACTGGTAATACTTTCTTACAATTACACGATACAAGGATGTTAATGACGGAGTCCTTTTTGTGCCACCCGACGGTTAGCAGACTTCTTCTGTAAAATCACGAGTCACCCTAATTCTGGTCGGGTGCACAATAGGTGCAACTATTTAAGCCCTTAACGACCCATGACGTACTGGGTAGTGGGTACGTCATGGATCGTGTGCGGTTATTGACATGATCATGTGACTTTCGGTCGGTGCCATGGTAGCACAGGGTCATGTGATGACGCCTGTAGCTAACGTGAGTCATTCACTCTCAATGCCGGAATACAGCCGGCATTGAAAGTAAAGCAGCGTATCTCCAGATCTTAGCTCTGTAGCTGTAATCTGGAGATATGGCAGAGCGATCAGATTGCTGATCGCTATAGCTCCCTAGGGGGACTAGTAAAATAAAAAAAAAAGTTAAAATATAAGTTTTAAATTTTTTTTAAAAAAATAAAAACAAATAAAAGTTCAAATCACCCCCCATTCACCCCATTGAAAATTAAAGGGTTAAAAAAAATAAAAAATATACACATATTTGGTATCGCCGCGTTTAGAAATGCCCGATCTATCAAAATATAAAATAAATTAATCTGATCAGTAAACGGCGTAGCGGCAAAAAAAGTCCAAACGCCAAAATTACATTTTTTGGGCGCCGCAAGTTTTGCGCAAAACGCAATAACAGGCGATCAAAATGTAGCATCTGTGCAAAAATAGTACCATTAGAAACGTCAGCTCGAGACGCAAAAAAATAAGTCATCACTGAGCCATAGATCCCGAAAAAAATTAGATCAATACGGGTTTCAGAAAATGGCGCAAAACGTGCGCCACTTTTATTGGACAAACTTCAGAATTTTTTTTATCCCCTTAGATAAAAGTACACCTATACATGTATGGTGTCTACAAACTCGCTCCGACCTGAGGCATCACACGCATACATCAGTTTTGCCATGTAGTGAACACGGTGAATAAAATATCCCAAAAACTATTGTGCGATCACACTTTTTTGCAATTTTTCCGCACTTGGAATTTTGTTGCCGTTTTCCAGTACACTAAATGGTAAACCGTATGGTTCCATTTAAAACTACAACTTGTCCCGCAAAAAACAAGCCCTTATATGGCAAGACTGAGGAAAAATAAAAAAGTTACGGCTCTCGGAAGAAAGAGAGGGAACCCCCCCGGAAAAACACAAAATGCTCGGGGGCTGAAGGGGTTAAAAATCAGTTCCGACCAGTCACAGACCCGTGGCCCGGTTGTTCATTAACACAAAAGTCAACAGACAAAAGAAAAAGAAACAACTTACTGGGGGAATGGGTATCCCCAACCAGCCAGTGTCTGGAAACTTTCTCCCACAGTCTGGGTGCACTTATCCCGTTTTCCAGGTACACAGGATGCTTGGTGGGAAGCGGGGACTGGCCCAGGACGTACCTCTGAAGTGGGTCCCGGTACTGCAACATCCGCCTCCAGGCAACACAGTCCCATATCCAGGGCATACCAGCCCCCCTCTCTTCCTTGTGCAGGGTGTATTACCATGTCTCCAGGGTATAGATCCCGTCCAGGGTCACCCTTACGGAGGCGGGACTCCACATCTCGGTGGGACACGAAGACCTCCTTGGCCAGTCCATCATCCGAGATAGAGCCCCACCCCCGCTCCAAATCAAAGCGGGTGACAGTGCCCACGTGTAGCGGTCCCCGGTCCACTGCGTTGGCCTTCTGGAGCCACTGTTTTGCTGCCAGGTTGTGGACCTCCATTTCCGCCATCCGGGTCTAGCACTGCTGTTCCTCTTCAGCCAGCTGGGCAATGGTGGCTTGGCACACGGTCCATGGACGGGCTCCCCCACCGCTTGGCCCGGCGGAGGGTGACTCAGGGTTGTCTTGGTACTCCCCTAGGTTATCCCAGGCAGGGCGCCTTCCAGCTCACCAGTCTGCATCTCAGTTCCTGGCTTCAGGTTAGAGGCGGCCAGGTACAGGGCCTCTGGAACCTCCACCTTCAGTTCACTGTTGGCTGGTCCATCAGCTGCCTGAGGGTCGATAGCCGGGTCTTCGGCTGCCTGGGAGTCGGTAGCCGGGTCTTCGGCTGTCTGGGAGTCGGTAGCCAAGTCTTTGGCTGGCTGGGAGTCGGTAGCAGGGTCTTCGGCTGCCTGGAAGTGTATAGCCGGCCCTTCGGCTGCCTGGAAGTCGGTAGCCGGGTTTTTGTCTCTGGTTTGGTCTGAGGCCGGGTCAGATGGATGTGCCACCATTCCTGAAAACCTGACCTGTTGGGGGACTGTGACGACTGGAATTTGGTAACCACTGGGAAAGATAATCAAACCTATTCAAGACTGTTAATATAGACCAGGGGTGGGGAACCTCCGGCCCGCGGGCCGCATGCGGCCCGCCATGACCTTTTATGTGGCCCCCGGGCAGATTCCCGGGGGAGGCAGTGCTCGTGCTGTCACTGCGGTCTTGCTGCCGCCGGCCCTTTAAATCCACACATTGCTGTTTGTGCTGCAATGTGTTCTCCCGTCGGCCAGTGCCAATTGTGGGCGGGTCTACAGCAGCCTCAGCTTCCAGCCTTGTGTGTCCGCCCCCTGCCCTCCGGAGATCAGTGCCCGCCTTCTCCTTCTGATGCAGTGTGTCCGGCTCCTGCACTCCGGTGATGTGAATGCAATGCTGCTGTGAGTCCAGCGCCGACCCTCTGCTGCTATGAGTCCTGCCCAATGCTTTGTGCCTCCCCACACCAGTTCTGTAAACCTTCTCCCCCAGAGTTGCATGAAACTCTCAGCGCAGTGTGCCCCCCAATGTCCTGTGTGCACCCCTCCCCCAGTCCTGTGTGCAGCCCATCACCCAGTAGTCCTGTTTGCATCCCCCCAAACCTGTGTGCACCCCTCCCCCAGTCCTGTGTGCAGCCCCCCAATGTCCTGTGTGCACCCCCACACAATCTTATGTGCAGCCCATCACCAAGTCCTGTGTGCACCCCCCCCAGTCCTGTGTGCACCCCCCCAGTCCTGTGTGCACCCCCCCAGTCCTGTGTGCACCCCCCAGTCCTGTGTGCACCCCCCCAGTCCTGTGTGCACCCCCCCAGTCCTGTGTGCACCCCCCCAGTCCTGTGTGTACCCCCCAGCCCTGTGCAACCCCCAGTCCTGTGTGCACCCCCCCAGTCCTGTGTGTACCCCCCAGCCCTGTGCACCCCCCAGTCCTGTGTGCACCCCCCAGTCCTGTGCACCCCCCCAGTCCTGTGTGCACCCCCCAGTCCTGTGTGCACCCCCCAGTCCTGTGTGCACCCCCCCAGTCCTGTGCACCCCCCCAGTCCTGTGCACCCCCCAGTCCTGTGCACCCCCCCAGTCCTGTGTGCAGCCCCCCCAGTCCTGTGTGCAGCCCCCCCAAGTCCTGTGTGCAGCCCCCCCCAGTCCTGTGTGCAGCCCCCCCCAGTCCTGTGTGCAGCCCCCCCAGTCTTGTGTGCAGCCCCCCCAGTCTTGTGTGCAGCCCCCCCAGTCTTGTGTGCACCCCGCCAGTCTTGTGTGCACCCCGCCAGTCATGTGTGCACCCCGCCAGTCTTGTGTGCACCCCGCCAGTCTTGTGTGCACCCCCCCAGTCCTGTGTGCACCCCCCAGTCCTGTGTTCACCCCCCCAGTCCTGTGTGCACCCCCCCAGTCGTGTGCAGCCCCCCAGTCGTGTGCAGCCCCCCAGTTCTGTGTGCAGCCCCCCCCAGTTCTGTGTGCAGCCCCCCCCCAGTTCTGTGTGCAGCCCCCCGTCCTGTGTGCAGCCCCCCCGTCCTGTGTGCAGCCCCCCCCAGTGATGTCTGTGCCTCCCCCCCAGTGATGTCTGTGCCTCCCCCCAGTGATGTCTGTGCCTCCCCCCCAGTGATGTGATGTCTGTGCCTCCCCCCCAGTGATGTCTGTGCCTCCCCCCCAGTGATGTCTGTGCCTCCCCCCCAGTGATGTCTGTGCCTCCCCCCCAGTGATGTCTGTGCCTCCCCCTAGTGGTGTCTGTGCCTCCCCCCAGTGGTGTCTGTGCCTCCCTCCAGTGGTGTCTGTGCCCCCAGCCCCTCCAGTGGTGTCTGTGCCCCCAGCCCCTCCAGTGGTGTCTGTGCCCCCAGCCCCTCCAGTGGTGTCTGTGCCCCCAGCCCCTCCAGTGGTGTCTGTGCCCCCAGCCCTGCGTGTGGTGTCTGTGCCCCCAGCCCCATGCCCCCAGTTAATTAATTGCTTCACCCAATATAGCAGGGTCATTTAAACATTGATAATTTTGTGCGGCCCCCGAAGGTTGGTAGAAATTTCCAAATGGCCCCCGACAGAAAAAAGGTTCCCCACCCCTGATATAGACAATCACCTCGTCTCCTCTCCACCTTTTCTTCTTTAATTGTTTTTCCTTCTTTCTCAATTTCGTTCTTTCTTCTTCTTTATTAATACTTGTTTTATAAAAAAAAATTAGTACATTGTTAGTCATCCTGCTTGACTTGTCTATTTATGTAGTTTGTATCTCAAGCACGTATCTTTTTTGATGCTGTTTAATAAAATAATTGAACGTTAAAAACATGATTTTTTTTAAAGAGAACCTGTCACCTTTATTATAATCACCTAGGGGGTGGTCCAGTCCTATGAGCATCGCTGCTCCTTCTTGTGTAATCGCAGTCTTCCTTCCCAGCCCCTTGTGGATGGCGTGTCCTACGTCATCCACACAGAGGCCTCCATTGCGCTCCTGGGCATGCGCACTTTGATCTTCCTGGCTGAGCACAAGCAGGACGAACAGGCAGAGTCTCTAGCACCAACAGGGCAGGAAGGACAGGAAAAGTCACTAACAAGGTAGATGGTACGACAAGGGCAGGATGAGCAGGCAAAGTCTCTAGTATCAACAGGGCAGGCAGAGTCCAGCTACAGGCAAGACAGGACTGGAACCAGGTGCTAACAGGCAGGACAGGCTGATAGCTAGGTACGGGCAGGATAGGCTGGACCCAGGTGCCAACAGGCAGGATGGGCTGGGACCAGGTACAGGACAGGCTAGGACAGGACCAGGACAGGACGGGACAGGCAAGAACAAGACAGAATGGGACCAGACAGGACAGGTGACCTGACAACTGACCAGACAGAGCAAACTGATTAACAGGAACTATGGTGTTGAACAGGAACTCCCCTAGGGGGAGCTGGCCTTAAATACCTAGTGCCTCTCAGCGATAAGCTGAAAGGCCCTTCCTGGGAGTGGCATGCTGGCTCTTTAAGAGAGAAGTAGCGGTGCACACGCATTCCCTAGGAGGTCCTGTGATGCACGCACAGACTCCAGGAGGTGGGAGGAGGAAGCCATGTGGAGGAGTGAGCACAGACGCCGGGGAGTGTAGAAAGAGCCAGCCGTGGTGGTGAGTGACAGTATGTCCCTGCAGGAGGATGAGGCAGAGAAGCAGCGTGAGGCAGTGAGGCGACTACTGGATTTAAGGTTCAGCCCTCGTCCAGTACATGGACAAGTGAAATGAACTCTGGCCTCTGGCCATAACTTATGTGGACTCTGAGGAAAATCATAACAGTTTTTATTATTTGTTTTAAAATAGTTTTTATATGTATATATATATATATATATATATATATATATATATATATATATATTGCGAAAGTATTAGGCCCCTTTGAATTTTCCAACCTTTTCCCACATTTCAGGCTTCAAACATAAAGATAAAAATGTTATTGTTATGGTGAAGAATCAACAACAAATGGGACACAATTGTGAAGTGGAACGAAATTTATTGCTTATTTTAAACTTTTTAAAAAAATAAATAACTGAAAAGTGGGGCGTGCAATATTATTCGTCCCCTTTACTTTCAGTGCAGCAAACTCACTCCAGAAGTTCATTGAGGATCTCTGAATGATCCAATGTTGTCCTAAATGACTGATGATGATAAGTATAAGCCACCTATGTGTAATCAAGTCTCCGTATAAATGCCCTGCTCTGTGATAGTCTCAGTGTTCTCTTTAAAGCACAGAAAGCATCATGAAGACCAAGGAACACAACAGGCAGGTCCTTGATACTGTTGTGGAGAGGTTTAAGCTTGATTTGGTTGCAAAAAGATTTCCAAAACTTTAAACATCCCAATGAGCACTGTGCAAGCGATCATATTGAAATTGAAGCAGTATCATACCATATAACACGTGGTAAGGTAACATAGCAGTATCATACCACTGCAAAACTACCAAGACCCAGCCGTCCATCCAAACTTTTATCTCAAACAAGGAGAAGACTGATCAGAGATGCAGCCAAGAGGCCCATGATCACGCTTGATTAACTCCAGAGATCTACAGCTGAGGTGGGAGAGTCTGTCCATAGGACAACAATCAGTCGTACACTGCACAAATCTGGCCTTTATGGCAGAGTGGCAAGGAGAAAGCCATTTCTCAAAGATATCCATAAAAAGTGTTGTTTAAAGTTTGGCACAAGCCACCTGGGATTTACACCAAACATGTGGAAGAGGGTGTTCTGGTCAGATGAAACCAAAATCGAACTATTTAGACACAATGCCAAACGATATATTTGGTATAAAAGAAACACAGCTGATCACCCTGAACACACCATCCCCCCCTGTCAAACATGGTGGTGGAAGCATCATGGTTTGGACCTGCTTTTCTTCAGCAGGGACAGGGAAGATAGTTAAAATTGTTGTAAGGATGGATGGAGCCAAATACAGGACCATTCTTGAAGAATACCTGTTGGAGTCTGCAAAAGATCGGAGACTGGGATGGAGATTTGTCTTCCAACAAGACAACGATCGCAAACATAAAGCAAAAGCTACAATGGAATGGTTCACAAATAAACATATCCAGGTGTTAGAATGGCCAATTCAAAGTCCAGACCTGAATCCAATCGAGAATCTGTGGAAAGAGTTTAAAACTGCTGTTCACAAAAGCTCTCCATCCAACCTCACTCAGCTCGAGCTATTTGCAAAGGAAGAATGGGCAAGAATTTCAGTCTCTCGATGTTCAAAACTGATAGACACATACCCCAAGCAACTTGCAGCTGTAATCGCAGCAACGGTGACACTACAACGTATTAAATTAAAGGGGACGAGTAATATTGCACAGCCCACTTTTCAGTTATTTATTTTTTTTAAAAGTTTAAAATAAGCAATAAATTTCGTTCAACTTCACAATTGTGTCCCAATTGTTGTTGATTCTTCACCATATCATTAAATTTTCATCTTTACATTTGAAGCCTGAAATGTGGGAAAAGGTTGAAAAACTCAATGGGGCCGAATATTTTCGCAAGGCACTGTATATATATATATATATATATATATATATATATATATATGTATATATATATGGTATATGCAAGTGTGTATTAAAATTTGTGGTGGGGGACGACTATATATAAGCGGGAAATTGTGTAGGAAGTGGTCAAGCATTGCAATGTAAAGTTTAAGGTTATATAAATTGCAATGTCTTATGCTTATTTCTAAATGTGTATGTCGATATGTGATGCTGCTAGCTGGGTGCAGGTTCCAGATACAGTAAACGGGACTGTTACCAAAGGCCCCACCTACTGCTTGGGCTGAGATAGTGGCAGGATGGAAGAGATAGGGTTAATGGGGTAGTGATATATGTGGGAAAGAGGTTGGTTGGGAGATGTCGAGAGGAGCCAGTTTAGAATAGGGCTCAAGTGTGAGTAGACATGGTCTCGGTACTAGGGTCAATCAGGCAACCTTGAGGTATCCTCAAGAGGTCTGGAGACTATGGCTTATCTCAGTGGGCTTAGCGAGTTGTCCGGTTAAAGAGCCGCCAGGGCCCAAAATCGAACGAAGGTGACTGGAGTCAGGGGGAAGAAGACACAGACCCCGGAACTTGAGGACGAGTACCAAGATAGTGGAGAGGGACAGGTCAAGAGGTAGCACCCCACATTAGGAGGAAGGAAGCAAAAGAAGGTCATATCTATCATATCGGTGTGAAGACTGAAGAACTCCCTGGTTGGCTAAGTGAGCTCTGGTGTCACATATGTTACTGACTGTTTACGACAAGAACCGCCAGCAGGGTGATGGACACCGGCCTAAAGAAATCAGTAAGTGTTGTACAGCCCACCCAAAGTCCCATGAGCACCCAGAGTCTCCTTAACGAAGGAGTGCGGCGCCCGCTAGCACCTTTCTTCATCAGAATCTCATTAATTGTTGGCCTATGCTATGTAAATGAACAAACTAGGCCTCACATGTCTTTGGTGCCCTTTCACTTATAAGCTCTATGTCAATGACAAAATATTTGAGTCACTTGTAGGGTGTTTTTAAAACAAGGACACACATGATAATTATAAGGAAGCTGTGTTTTCACACAGATGCAAGCTAGGTGCAATATATAGAGCACTAAATTATACAAGTGTGTAAAAATGAAAATTACAGTCTGCAACATTTACTGCAGTTTAATTCCTGGAAATACCTGTATATGAATTCCATAAGGAGTGCAATTTCCAAAATAGGGTTACCTTTGGATTGTTTCCACTGTAAAGCCCTCCAAGGGCTCAGCAAATGATACAAGGTGTCTGAAAACTATTCAGCAAAATCTGCATTGAAACACAAATAGTGCTCTTTCTCTTCTAATCCCTATTGTCTGCCCAAACAGCAGTTTGCAAACAAATATTGGGAAATAAATAGGGATGAGTGAACCCAAACTGTAAAGCTCGGGGTTCATACAGGACACCTAGTGTGCAGGGCTCGAACTCGAACACGGACTTCTCACGGAAGTCTGTGTCCAAGTTCACAGCTTGGGTACTGTTTGGATGCTAAATTAAGCTTGTTGAAATGCTGCAGAAAAGCCAACCAATAGGCTTTTTTACATGGGGAAGATGTTTGGACGCTGCTGGGAACAATATAAATAAAAAAATTATCAACACAGGAGGACAAGTGTATTTGTGCAAAAAGTGAAAATCTTTATTCAAAACACACAGAAGACAATATAGCAGAGATAAAATTCTACCAAGTAGATTCGGGACAAAATATTGTATGGATTATGAAAATTCAACACATGATAAGCCCTCATACAGCAGAAAAATTGATGTATAATTTTAATTTGTGTCAGAGAATAGATAATGTCTGAGGGAAAAAGGTATGCTATGTTGGACCCATAGAGATTATAGATTGTAAATGCTGGGGGTTGGAACAGGGCCCTGTATCACCATGGCCTTGCCGACCATAGGTAAGGAGGGGTCATGATGATTACTGAATCATGGCCCCAGCACCTGATGACTGATGGCTGTCATGAGAGGACCTGAGGGGAGCATACTGGCCAAGGTAGGATACGACCAAAGAACAGGCCAATGTTTCCCCCAGATGTCTAATATAGTCTGCCAATGATGGTTATAGGTACCTATAAAGCGAATAGGAAGATCAGATTGCTATTGTTTTGGGGTGTAATTTAGCAATAGCTCACGTGGGTTTCGCTTAGCACGTAGGTATCCTGTCTTAATACATCAGTTGCTATAACCACAGTCTCTGTAGCGGCATCTGAGGTCGGCAGATTGTTGTTCAAATGAAAGGTCAGAGGAACAAATCCGCCTAGTCCTTAAAAATTGGCCGGTCGGGATGGAGCAGGGCATTGACTGAGGGTGGATTTACGATGGACATTAGTCTGTATAGATGATAATGAATCCACCGCGATGTTAATGTCTAAAAAGTCAATGCACCTGCTGCTATGCTTATAAGTTAATTTAACACTAGAACTACTGGACTCGTGACACCTATATAGAAATACATAGTGCAAAGTAGTCAAAATGACTACCTCAGTAGTTCTAGTGTTATTATTCAGATTATTGGTGTTTAGTTGGCCCATAAATTCATCGAGCTGCTCCACTGTGCCCTGCCAAAAGAAAAGAACGTCATCAATGTATCTGAGCCAGCACTGCAGATGAGAGCTGATCCCAACGCCCCCATCGTCAAAAACCAACCTCTCCCACATCCTGAGGAAGAGGTTGGCATATGAGGGGACGCAGGCCGCTCCTATGGCAGTGCCGCGTTACTGCTGATAAAATTGGTCTTTAAAAATAAAACAAATTATGAGTGAGGACAAAGTGGAGCAGCTCAAGGATAAATCTGTTAAGTTCGCCATCACGACTGCCCATATCAAGGAAAAGGCGGACAACCTCCAACCCGTCAGTAGGAGAAATACATGTGTATATGTGCCACCCTGTGCAAGCAGCCTGCCGCTGCTTGGGTCCGGACCTTCCGGTGGGTGGCTCGAGGGTCTCCGGACCCGGGGAATCCTGCGGACACTCCGAAAAGGGGGATTTGATGGACGTATATGTTCGGCCTGGGCTGTACTAGGTTCGTGACGACGCCACCCACGGTATGTGGTGATATTGGAAACCACCACTGCAATTACGGGGCACCCAGGGGAGATGTTGTGCAGCAAGTTGTTAACCCCCTCCGTGGGCAGGGATGGTGGCCCCGGGGACCCGTTGGGGTTTGGTGGTGCAGAGAGGTGGGCAACCGCAGGGTGCTGGTGTACTCACTATTAAGAAAACACACGAGTCTCTGGTAAACCAAGGTGATGGTGGTCGGTGCCTGCAGCCGGCTGCGTTCTGGTTCCCCCACCCGGTCTCTGAAGCGGCATCTGAGGTCGGCAGATTGTTGTTCAAATGAAAGGTCAGAGGAACAAATCCGCCTAGTCCTTAAAAATTGGCCGGTCAGGATGGTGCGTAGATTAGCTGGAGTATGGACTGATGAAGCATGCAGCAGGGCATTGACTGAGGTGGTTTTACGATAAACATTAGTCTGTATAGTTGATAATGAATCCACCTTGATGTTAATGTCTAAAAAGTCAATGCACCCTGCTGCTATACTTATAAGTTAATTTAATATTCAGATTATTCGGTGTTTAGTTGACCCATAAATTCGTCGAGCTGCTCCACTGTGCCCTGCCAAAAGAAAAGAACGTCATCAATATATCTGAGCCAGCACTGCAGATGGGAACTGATCCCAACGCCCCCCATCCTGAGGAAGAGGTTGGCATATGAGGGGGCGCAGGCCGCTCCTATGGCAGTGGCAGTGCCGCGTTACTACAGATAAAATTGGTCTTTAAAAATAAAAAAATTATGAGTGAGGACAAAGTGGAGCAGCTCAAGGATAAATCTGTTAAGTTCGCCATCACGACTGCCCATAGCAAGGAAAAGGCGGACATCCTCCAACCCGTCAGTAGGAGAAATACATGTGTATAGGCCGTCCCTGAGACCACGTGGGGCCCTCCTGCTAAGTAGCAGGGTGCAACCTTTGGGACCAATGACGATTTCCACTTTGGCGGTCACTAGGGAGATACGTCCCTACACCGATTATGGATTCTAAAACTAGGAGGCGGTACTTGTAAGACACATGACAACTTCCGCTTCGGCGGTTACTAAGGAAACGCGTCTCCTATATCTATATGGCTAACGCTACTAGGGTGCAGGACGAGCTCCCTGCACATCCAACGTGACATCCATTTTAGCGGTCGTCACACTACACCTGTTCTTTATCTCATTTTAATGGAGGGGGTATTTAAGAGCTACTGGAGTGCCTTTATCACTTAGGCTCTCCTCCTTGAAAAAGAAATAATACCTAAGCGAAACGCACGTTGGTGGTGATCCTCTTGCTTAATATGGGGACTTCATACTGATGTGGGACTGGAGCTGGGCTACCCTCATTGGTCTTGCACCTTGGTAACTTGGCTACCCTTATTGCACTTGCACTTTAGGTAAAAAATTTGGCCTTGTCCTTTTCTGATTGCCCTGTTTAATCTATTAGGTGAATAACTGATCTTGGAATTATCCTGTATCTGGTTGATTATCTATAGGTGCTGAGGCCATGATTCAGTAATCATCATGACCCCTCCTTACCTATGGTCGGAGAGGCCATGGTGATACAGGGCCCTGTTCCAGCCCCCAGCATTTTCAATTTATAATCTCTATGGGTCCAACATAGCATACCTTTTTCCCTCAGACATTATCTATTCTCTGACAAATTAAATTTATACATCAATTTTTCTGCTGTATGAGGGCTTATCATGTGTTGAATTTTCATGACCCATACAATATTTTGTCCCCAATCTACTTGGTAGAATTTTATCTCTGCAATATTGTCTTGTGTGTGTTTTGAATAAGTATTTTCACTTTTTGCACAAATACTCTTGTCCTCCTGTGTTGGTAATTAATATGAGTAGTGCTGACACTGATTCTGCCATATTCTGGTTGAGCCTGTGTCTAATTTAATGGCTCTGTGTATGAGAATTGTGTTTCTAATAAATAAAAAAATGAAGTAGGCCCCTCTTTTTTTGCCAAGCAGTGCAGGTAAAGCCATTTCCAGCTTAACAATAGCAGCCCGCAGCCACCCCAGAAGTGGCGTATCAATTAGATGTGTCAATTCTAGCACTGGACCCGGCTCCTCCCGTAAATACTTTCAGTAAATACTGGTGCGGTGGTAAACGGGGTAATATTTGGGGGGTTGATGTAAGCTGTGAATTGCCATCTGGCATCAAGCCCTGGTATTAGTAATGGGTGGGTGTCTAGCAGACACCCCCATTACTAATCCAGTAGTTCAAAGTAGAATAAAAAATGTTATTTGAACAAAAAATCCCCAACTCCAGCCCTCATTCACCAATTTATTTTTTTTTAAATACAAAGGGTCCACCGTAATCCATTGCGAGGTCCTATGACAATCCCCAAAAGCGAACCTGAAAAGTCATAAAAAGAGAAAATTAAATAAGGACAAGAGACACCCACTTTTCCAATTTATTTCTCTGTCAGAGCCCTAATCCTGATCCGCTGTAATCAATTAGGGGGCCCACGTTGATCCTATACTTGCTGGCACATTCAATGGAAAACCAAATGTTCCCCATTGTTTGTGAGAGTAGCCCCTGCACACACTCTGCTGTGTGTGCTTCCCTGAAGCGACCTGAGATGACCTCATAAGGTAAGCCCAGGTCACCGCAGGAGTGCCCTCAGCAGTGTGTGTACAGCCGCGGTAGTGATGTCATAGTTTAATCGGAGTTCCCAATGACCTCTGATGAACCCGTGAAGTCACTGCTGCAACACCCGTGGTAGATAGATTGGGTCACTCGGCAGTGATCTCAAGAGGTCATCCGAGTTCATTGAATACTCCCATGAAACTGTGCTGTCTCTAGCTCTGCTGCCGGGTCCACGGTGCAGTGAATATTCATGAGCATAATGAGCATGCCCAGAAGCAAGTGACAGCAGCACTGAAAACTGCAATGAGGGAGACAAGTGATTATAGAAAATCTTTTATTTCAAAGACACGTGTTTTCTCTGGTACTAGTCACACTGATGTCACATGGATCACATCAGTGTGCGGGCCGTGTGACATCAGCGCTACCGGAGAAAAACGAACAAGTCGCTGTGTGCTCCACATGGACACACGTCCGAAGAGAAAACATGGAGGTGTACACAGACCCATTGATTTTAATAGGTCTACGTGTGTCCGTGTTTCTGGTATGTGTGAAAATAAACGTCACACATACCGAAAACATGGATGTGTGAAAGAGGCCTTAAAATGTTTGGAAACTGTTTTGTGCATAATAATTTGTAACAGTACATTTTGAGGCTTTTTTTTAGTTTTGAAAAATTACTTTTATTATTGGGAAGTTTGTCCAATAAAATTTAATTCATACTATAACAGTTGATGATTTGAATATTACACTGTCTCATTTGCATTGACCATTTAGGAAAATCAGAGAGAAATAGTATTTGCATAATAATTTGGAATGCAGCGTAAACATTGTAAAGAAAAAAAATGGAAACACCAGAATCCCTTTCTTGGGGGCCGCCACAACACTGCAAAAAGATACAATAAGAAGCAAATAAACCATCATATCAAATCCAAAATAGTATCAATAGAAATGTTAGATGGCTATGTAAATAAAACAAGCTCCATCGATCGACATATGAAAACTGTGCTGCTTTGAACATAGAAACACAAGAAAATAAATTTTTTTTTACAAGTTTCTGAATTTTGTTTGACCACTTAAAAACAAATATATGTGTGTTTGGTATCTACGTAATCGAACTAACCTGGAGAGTCATATTGACAAGTCATTTTTACTGTACAATGAGTCTCATGAAAGCAAAAACAACTGCAGAATTTTGTCTTTTTTTACAACTTCATTGCACTTTGAATTTTTCCAATTTTTCAGTACATCACATGGAAAAAGTGATGGTTTCATTCAAAAGTACAACTCGTCCCGTTAAAAACAAGGCCAACACAGCTAGCTTGATAGAAAAATAAAAAGAACAGAAAATGTATTTTTTATTTTTCAAATTATATTTTGTTTTTGCATCACCAAATATAGATACATATGATATTTTTATTTTTCACCTAACGAGTTGATTTAGGGCTTGTTTTTGTGGGACTCATGCTAGCGCTCATGGCCGGCTTTAGGCATGTGCGACTTGTGCGGTCAAACAGGGTGCCGACGGCCATGCTTCAGGGGGGGCGCAGCAGAGAGGCAAGCAGTTGTACATTTCCTGGCTCCTCCGGTCCAGCACAGCGTTTTTACTGTAACCGCCGCCGGTTACTTACTTAACTTTATGTAGCCCCTGGCCAGCCGGGCCCACCACCTTCACCGAGCCCTAGTCACATCTGCAGCAGAGGGGCGCTTCAGCCACTACTGCAGTCTGCACATGACTAAGGTGCATGCGAAGTCCTTCTAGGGCATCGCATGCAAATTAGCCATGTGAGGCACTGTGAATGGAGCAGAGCAGAAAGGTGGCGCGTCATCCCGCAGCCCAATGTGATGAGGTCATCACTCTGCACCTCATCACAGTGCTGCGGGCAACGCGGAGCTGGTGAGCGCAGCATCCGGCAGGGAGAGGTAGGCGCTCTATGAGCTGAAAATTGCCAGGGGTGGTGGGGGAGCCGCTGACTCCAGCTGCGGGGGGGCTGCTGACTTCAGCCGCAGGGGACGGGGGGGCCCGCTGACTACAGCCGCGGGGGGCACTGACTACAGCCACGGGGGGGCCGCTGACTACAGCCGCGGGGGGCGGGGAGGACGCTGACTACAGCCACATGGGGCGGGTGGCGCTGACTACAGCCGCGGGGGGGGCACTGACTACTGCGGTGGGAGGCGCTGACTACAGCCGCGGGGGGCGGGTGAGGGGCCGCTGACTAAAGCCACGTGGGGCGGGGAGGGGCCACTCACTATAGCCGCGGGGGGCGGGGGAGGGGCCGCTGACTACAGCTGCGGGTGGTGGTGGGGGGGTGCTGACTACAGCCGCAGGGGAGGGGCCGCTGACTACAGCTGCGGGGGGCGGAGGAGGGGTCGCTGCCTACAGCCACAGGTGGTGGGGGGGCCGCTGACTCCAGCCGCAGGGGGGCGGGGGAGGTTCCGCTGACTACAGCCGCGGGGGGCAGGGGGGCCGCTGACTTTAGCCATGGGTAGTGGGGGGGCCACTGACTACAGCCGCAACGGGCAGGGAGGCGCTGACTACAGCTGCGGGGGACA
This sequence comes from Anomaloglossus baeobatrachus, assembly GCF_048569485.1. Lineage (NCBI taxonomy): Eukaryota > Metazoa > Chordata > Amphibia > Anura > Aromobatidae > Anomaloglossus > Anomaloglossus baeobatrachus. Next base: position 348,598,878 of record NC_134357.1, on the reverse strand, counting down.
GGGGAGCCGCTGACTACAGCTGCGAGAGGGTGTTGGGGGGCCGCTGACTACAGCCGCAGGGGGCGGGGAAGGGCGGCTGACTACAGCCACGGGTGGTAGGGGGCCGCTGACAACAGCCGCGGGTGGTGGGGGCTGCTGACTACAGCTAAGGGGGGCGGGGAGGGGCCGCTGACTACAGCCAAGGGGGGCGGGGGGGCGCTGACTACAGCCGCGAGTGGTGGGGGGGCTGCTGCCTACAGCCGCGGGTGGAGGGGTGGGCCGCTGACTACAGCCGCGGGTGGTGGTGGGGGCGCTGACTACAGCCAAAAGGGGCGGGGAGGGGCCACTGACTACAGCCGCGGGTGGTGGGGGGGTCGCTGACTACAGACACGGGTGGTAGTGGGGCTGCTGACTACAGCCGCGGGGGGCGGGGTGAAGGGCGCTGACTCCAGCTGCGGGTGGTGGGGGGGCCGCATGTTCCAGCCCCGGGTTGTGGGGGCGCCCGCTGACTGCAGCCCCTGCCTTGCTTTAGCATGATGTGTTGATGGCACACATCCAGCTGAAATGCATCGCTGCTCAGAGAGGACGCTGCAGGATGTGGGAGTCGGGGAGGGTGAGTACAATGTTTGTTTTTTTCTTTTTGCGGTAGACAAATATACGAGGAGAGACCCAGGAAAGGCACATATGCACAAGAAGGTGGAGATATATACCAGAAAGGGGACAAAAATAAGGATGGGGACATATATACCAGAATGTGCCCCGGAGGGGAATATATATACATCAGGAGGAGCCTAGGATGTGGATATATATATATTTGCTGGGAAGGGACAAATAAACCAGGATGGAAACATATATACCAGGAGGAGGACATATATACCAAGAAGGGGACAGAAACAAGGATGGGGACATATACACCAGAATGTGCCCAGGAGTGGGATATACATACCAGGAGGTGCCCAGGATTGGACATATATACCAGGATAGGGACAAATAAACCAGGATGGGGACATGCATACCAGGAAGGGCCCAGGATGCAGACATATATACCAGGACTTGGACATATATACCAGGAGGATATTATACAGAGAGACAATGTGTGTGGGGGGATAGTATACAGAGGGGAAGTGTGTGTTTGGTGATATACAAAGGAGCATTGTGTGTGTGTGTGTCTGTGAGGATATATATAAAGAGGGGCAGCTTGTGTGGGGGATAGTGTTCAAAGGGGCAGCGTACATGAGGGATATTACACAGAGGGTCATTGTGTGTGTATATTATACAGAGATGCAGTGTGTGGGGGATATACAAAGGGGCAGTGTGTGTGTGTGTGTGTGTGTGTGTGTGTAGGATGCTACATAGAGGAGAAGTGTGTGGGATATTATACAAATGGGCAGTGTGTGTTGGTATTTACAGAGGAGCAGTGTGTGGAGGGGATATATTGAGGAGCAGTGTTTGTGGGGAGATATTATACAGAGGAGCAGTGTGTGGGAGGATATTATACAGAGGAGCAGTGTGTGGGAGGATATTATACAGAGGAGCAGTGTGTGGGAGGATATTATACAGAGGAGCAGTGTGTGGGGGAGGATATTATACAGGGGAGCAGTGTGGGTGGGAGGATATTATACAGAGGAACAGTGTGTGTGTGGGATATTATATTAATAAACAGTGTGTGTGGGGGATAGTAAACAGAGGAGCAGTGTGTGGGGGGATATTATACAGAGGAGCAGTGTGTATGTGGGGATATTATACAGAAGACCAGTGTGTGGGGGGTATTATGCAGAGGGGCATTGTGTGTGGGGGATATTATACAGAGAAGCAGTGTGTGGGGGGATATTATACTGAGGAGCAGTGTGTGGGGGGATATTATACTGAGGAGCAGTGTGTGGGGGGATAGTATACTGAGGTGCAGTGTGTGTGTGGGAGATAGTGTACTGAGGTGCAGTGTGTGTGGGGATATTGTACTGAGGTGCAGTGTGTGGGGGATATTATACAGAGGAGCAGTGTGAGGGATATTATACAGAGGCACAGTGTGTGGGGGATATTATACAGAGGAGCAGTGTGTGTGAGAGATATTATACAGAGGAGCAGTGTGTGTGGGAGAGATATTATACAGAGGAGCAGTGTGTGTGTGTGAGATATGTTACAGAGAGGCAGTGTGTGGGGATATTATACCCAGAGATATCGTGTGGGGGTACACTGAGGGGCAGTGTGTGTGGGAATATTACAAATAGGGGCAGTGTGGGAGAGAGATTATGGAAAGGGGTGGTGTAGAGAGTATATTATGGAAAGGGGAGGTGTAGGGGGTGTATTATTAATTCTCTAAGGGAAATGCTTTATTTTCTGGAACAACTTCAAAGGTGCTAACACTTTTGGCCATAACTGTATGTGTGTGTGTGTGTGTATATATAAATATATATATATATATATATATATATATATGTGTGTGTATATATAAAATAATATACACACACACACGCACACCCACACACATACGTTTTTCCAAGAATGGTGGTAAGTGTGGAGGGTTTGAGGGGTGGAGTCGGAGCTGGGGTGGGGTGTACTATGCATGGATATGGCATAAATGGTTGAAATCGGAAGACCTCTAAAAAAACGAGTGACAGACGTGGTGACATTAATGTGGATTTGAGGTGCAGATTCTCCAGCACAAATTTGTAATTTATTGTACATTTGAAGAGATCAATTTTCTTAGGATATAAAAAAGATGGTATCCTGTCCTCGTTTGTTTTCTGGGAAACTGGGTAAAAAAATCAGTAGGGGGGGCACCAAAGGGCAGTTTTGCACAGGGCACCATTCAGGTTAAGGCCGGCCCTGCTAGCTCTCACCTTTTCTTCTCTGGACAATCATACAATCATTCTGACAGTTATCCCAGTCTGAAGGGGGATGTAGAATTCTGTTACATAAAACTACACATATTCTTGTATTTGTTTTCTGAATGTTTACCCTCCTAATTGTTCCAGTTTTAGTTAAAGAAAAGCTGTCTCCAATACACGGTTTATTTACTTGTAGCATGAATCATTAGAGTACAAAAGACTGACCTGGAATAACCCAGGAAGTAAATGAATAAGACATATTTCATTCTAAATCAGAAGCACAAATATTTATTGTTACCGTTCCTGACAATAAGTTTTAAGAACTGGCGTATAAAATGTGTACAACCCTCAGTTATCACTCCCAATACCTTCATCAATTACACATTTAGTTTCATACGTATGGAAGTTTTATCCAATGTTCCTTTTAGGCGTAATCATTATTGTTTTATTTTATGGTTCAAACCAATATATATGCAAAGAAGAAGCTTTACCGAGAAACACAAAAAATCATCAACCCTATGCTACTACAAATAATAACTTGTCTTAAAGCACCACTCTAGCATTTTTTTTTTAAGTGCTGTAGTGGTGCTAAATCTAAATCCCCTGCCCAGGGCCGGCATTAGCACACGGCGCACCTAGTCAAGTGCCGGGGACCTGGACTGCCGAGGGGGCCCACTTGCAGACGGCAGGGTGGCGTACCGCCAATGGCGGCAGGCCACGTAGCCACTTTGGAGCCCATGGGTCAGAGAGGCCTGGTACCAGCGCTGCACCACCGCTGAGGATTGCACTTTCAATAGTTTCGGCACACAGCGATGGAAGCCATGAAACTGCTGCTGCCCATTTTTTGTGGGACGGGAGTGCAGAGCACTAACCTCGCCAGTGTGAGAATCCAGTTATACTCTCACACAACTTTCAGTAGTGAATGCTTTGGCTGGCATCACCCGGCATGGCTGCACACTCTCCTGACAGGAAGGTCTCAGCTGCATAGAAATACATGCAGATGACCCACTCCTGTCAGGAAAGTGTGCGGCTGTGCCGGATGATGCGATGCGAGACTCGCACGAGTCACTCGCAAATGTGACTCCAGAATGTGTGTCCTCGCAGCACACATGGGGATTTAATTTCTATTCACACTATACATCAGACTTGAGGACTATAGAAGGGTGGTGTCGAATTTTGTGGATTGGTGCCATGGTAACTATCTACAACTAAATGTCAAGAAAACTAAGGAGTTGGTGGCCAACTATAGCAGGAGAAAGATGGAATGTTTACTGATCACTATTGCTGGTCAGGAGGTAGAGCAGGTGGAGAGTTACAAATATTTGGGGGTCCACCTGGATAGCAAACTGGACTGGAGATGCCACTCAGAGAGGGTCTACAAGAAGGGGATGATTAAGGAAAAGAGGAAGACGCGACCAAATGCCAGTTAGTGCAAAAAGTGATGTCTTTTATTAGAGTCAGGGAAGGTGAAAAATAGCGGCACAAGTACAAGTGAAAATCGCAGGACACAGACAAACCAAGGTCTTGCATACAATGAGGCAACCGTGCATAATACTATATTATCACCATCCTATGATTAATAGGGTGATAGATACAGCTCACCAGGATAGGATCCAACAACATAGTAACCAGATCATAGTAGATCCTGTCGGTTACACATACAATTGCATGTAGAGTGAACAGATAGAATATAATTCTGTGGAACCACATATGTGGTTTGAAAACATACCTGGAGAGCAGAACCTCTGAGTGTACCGTGACCTGCGTCACCCGACGGCCGTTTCGGCTGTCCAAGCCTTCGTCAGGGGGAGTGGCAAGTGTAGGGGAGTGAAGGTATAAAAAGAGGGCGACAGCCAATCAGATCTGATGTGCGGGATGGTGACGCATGCGATGCCCCGGCAACCATGAACGCCATCCGCCCACCGCGTCGCCCTGCACATGACACTTCCGGTCACATGACAGTCAATGCCGGTCATGTGAGCGGACGTCATATACAGGGTGGATCGAAGCAGTGACGCGGCGGCGTCCCGGAGCCAGCGGCACGCATGCGTACTCGCACATCAGAACCATAGGAAAGGAGGAAGCAAAGATGTAGTTGCCTCCAGCCAATCAATCAGTGAGCATGGCTTCATGTAAGCATGTTAGTAATACTTAGGCAATGCCAATGCAGGGATTATAATCGCATGCCATGTATACCCATATACATGTCTAGATGACAACATAATGTATATAGGACCATGGATAAGGATACAAAGCTATAATACCGAATAGATCAAAAGGACCATATTAACATTAAAATGTCAGTAAGATATATCCCAAAATATATATAGAATGTGTATGGTAGTGGAGTCAATTTTGATATAGTAGATTGATAACAAGATCTATTCAATTCCAACATGTGTCACATATGCGACATAACATGTCGCAAAAATGAATAGATCATCGTAAGGTACTATCATAAGATAACTTTAAGTGCATTGACAAACAATGTACAAAAAATTGACTGACTATATATAAAAAAGTCCATTACGTCCACCAAACATATCATACCAATATAAGACCAATATGGTCGGATGGAAACCACAACCATATGGTCTACGGGACCTGAGCACACCAAGAGGATACCCACATACATGATCATATAACATCCCAGCAAATAAAGCATTGGCAAACCTATACCATCAATCAAATCAGAAAACAGTGTTATGATCATCCTATAGACCAAATCCTTAAAACTGTTATTGTTGAATGTCCATAGCAGCTAATGGAAAAATAATGCTGGGATGCGTGGAATAATCCATTGGTCCATAGGTGGATGATATTCATGGATGATCCGGGAATTTTAACCAAAGGTAAGTATAGATGTGTCGAAAAAGTCCATGGACCGGATTGGCTGTCTAGATAAAAGATATATACAAAATATTAAAACCATATATGATAAAAACACACCCTGGAGCCACAACTATCACAAAAATGAGGCATACAATATATTTTTGTTAAGACCCAAGGGGTGGAGGGTTTTAAGGGTCCAGATCCATTTAGTTTCCATTCTGGCTAGTTTTTGACTGATTTTACCGCCACGGACATTAGAGTCCAGATGGTCAATTCCTGTGACCCTTAATAATGATGGATTAGATTGGTGGTGTTGTCTGAAATGACAGGGAATCGTCTTAAGAGATGAGACATCAGAACATTCAGCGGCCACTGCTATCCCATTCACATGTTCTCTGATGCGAACCTTAAACTGTCTGGTCGTCAGACCCACATACATTTTTTTGATGAGCAGATTGTATTTCCTAAGGAAACTGAGGTCTTTTAATGTCTGCAGCAAAATGTTAGAAATGTTCTACCAGTCTGTAGTGGCAAGTGCTATCTTTTTTGCACTCATATGCTGGGGTAGTAGTGTACGGGTCTCTGATGCTATAATAAGCTGAATAAGCTTATCAAGAAGGCAAGCTCCGCTGTTTGCTGCAATCTGGACTCTTTTGAGGAGGTAGTGGAGAGAAGAACTCTGAAAAAGTGTATAGCGATTATGAATAATAATGCACATCCATTATATGAGCTATTCATGAGACAGAAGAGCACCTTCAGTAACCGGCTAGGTGTAAGAAGGAAAAATATAGGAAATCATTTGAGCCAACTGCTATGGGAAGGTACTACAATAACATTAGTGTTAAATCATCAAGGTGAATGTCTACTTTATTTCTTCTACTTTCAGTTCACCCGCTGTGTATGTCCTAATCTAATGTATAATGTTCTTCTGTCAACTCTACTGTCTTGTCAATTATGTAATGTTATGATCTAAGTTGTGCTGCTGTGATACCATAATTTCCCACGGGATCAATAAAGTGTATTGTATCGTATCGTATCGTAAAGTGCCAGTTGGCTGGCAAGACACGATGTCCAGCCTAAGCAATGCGGCCCTAGGAATCCGCCTGGGGGGGACACAGAAAACTTCCTCGCGGGCTGCATACAACTCGCGGGCCACGTTTCCCCACACCTGTTCTAAGCCATCCATTGTAGAACTGGCAAGATGTTTAAGGTCGTTGTCCTTCTGGAAAGTGAATCTATATCCCAGTCTCAAGCCTTTTGCAGTCTCTATCAGGTTTTCCTCCAGTATTGCACTGTATTTAGCTCCATCTGTCTTCCCATCAACTCTGATGAGCTTCTTGTCACGTCTGAGGAAAATCATCCCCACAGCATGATGCTGCTACCACCATTTGATGGTGGGGATGATGTTTTCAGGGTGCCGTGCAGAAGAGACCAAAGTAGAACTTTTTGGGCTAAATGCAAAACACTATTTGTGGTGGAAAACTAACACTGCGCATCACCCTGAACACTGACAGACAACTGTGTAATGTGTATGGACAGCCGCCCTTAGCATGTGATATATCTCACTGTAGGGTGATACCAGACGCTAACTAATTGTTACTATAATAAGATGCAAATATATGATCGACATATTTTTGTTGAGACAAAACTGGACAAAAATATCTTAGAAATAATGGTATTCGTTTCTTTAGAAATAAGGCATTCAGAGTAAATTATTCTTCCTTTCATGATGAACACATGCGTGCGGTTCATTTGCATTAATACAGACTTCTTCAGGACAGAAAACACTGGAAACCTTCGTATAGGTCACTTTTCAATTCTTTCTGCTTCTAAACCTGCCACAGCCAATTTGCAGAGATTTCCATGCAGGACAGACATAGGAATCTGTTGCTTTGACCCATCTCTTGTGCTCTTGCTTTGCTTGAACTCTAGAATATAACAGCTGCTTTCTTTGGTGCCTCCGGAGATCCATTCCACATTGCCTGCCTAGCAACAAACTCCGCAGTCACCTTCCTCTTACATCAGACACAATAGGAGAAGTGGCGCTGCATTGGATACTTGTATAGTGAATAACAGGAAATATTTAACACACATTTTCTAATTTATTTTTCTGAAAGTGCAGTTTGCATCTCAGAAAAATAGCAGAAAATCAACTATTTGCTTGATATAACATATATTAGGAAATGTAAAGCTACTTATTACTTAGAGCGCACTCTTATGCATACAAATTATGCATACTATTAGCTACAATATAATAAAACAATTATGTATCAACAATGTCAGCATGCCTGGAATACTGGGGCAGATTTAATATTGTGTTGCATTGGTTTGGCAGAAAATGTGGATGCTTTTTGGTATACATAATCTTGTCTTGCTTTAGACCTAGTTATTATATGTTTAAACCACTGGTTGGCTTTACTCGAATGTGATGTTTCTTTATAGGAGGCGTGTGGCTGGACTGGAAAGGTGAGTACGGTGTAAAATACGACGTGCCAAAATGGACCAAACCAACCAAGAAGTGATATAAATCTTCCCCACTCCATGCGTAAAATTTACAGTGGTGTCACGGTATATAAAGGATTCGTAACCCCGTTACCACCAGTTTTCCATTTTTCGGTTCTTTCCTCCCTTTCTTCCAAGAGCCATAGCATTTTTACGTTTCCTTCAACATAGCAATATAAAGGTTTATTTTTGTGGGACGAGTTGTACTTTTGAACCATTCATTCTGCCAAATATTGTACTGGAAAAAGGGGGGAAAAAATCCAAGTGCGGTGATATTGCAAAAAAAAAGGGTTTCTTTTAATCTACCATGTTCACTAAATGGTAAAAGTGACTGTGTATTATGATTCCTCAGGTCAGTACGGGCTCGTACATACCAAACATGTATAATTTTACTTTGACTGAAGTCATGAAAAAAAAAAATCAGAAATTTGTCAAAAATAGAATAGCACTTTTGCCATTTTCCGAGACCTGTAGCGTTCTAATTTTTTTGGGATCTGGGGCTCATTGATGACTTATTTTTTGCATCTTGAGACAGCGTTTTTAATTATACCATTTTTGTGTAGATGCGATGCTTTGATTGCCTGTTACATTTAATTTTAGTAGAAAAAGGCAAGGGCAAATCCAGCAGTGTTCCTCAATGACTAAAATGAATTAATTTTAATGTTGTGGTGACAAAACAACCCATAAATCTGGTGTTTCTATTTTTTTGTCTCTACGCCATGTATCAATCATATTAATTTATTTTATATTTTGATAGATGAGGCATTTTTTAACTCGGTGATACCATATATGTCTAATTTTTATTTTTTTTAAATTGTTTTGTTTTTAATGGGGCAAAAGGGGGGTGATTTGAAGCTTTGTTGTTTTTTTTTTCTTTTTTTATAGTTTTTATTGACTTTACTAGTCTACTTGAAGCTAATACACTGCAATTGCTTCTGCTGTTCAGAGCGCTGCTTCAGCATCGCTCTGTATAGCAGAAATGCTCATCTCCTGTGAATGCCAGCGCTCAGCCAGTGTTCACAGGAAGGGAGTCCTGACACAACGGTGGTCATCAGATGACCCCCAGCTGTCATGACAACCCATCAGTACCCCGTGATTAGATCCGGTCACATGTACGGGGAAAAATGCAGGCTGTCTGTGTGAGTTAGCATTAAGGGGACAGATACAGCATTGGAAGGGGTTAGGCATTGTGCGCACGCTGTGTTTTTTGCCACATTTTCGTACGTTTTTTGGGTACAGTTTTGGTCCCAAAACTGCATGCATTTCCTTCCCCAGCAAAGTCTATGAGATTTCATTTTTGCTGTCCGCACAGTGCAGCTTTCTTTTGTCTGCATCTTTGTGGTGACCACAAAGATGCAGCATGTCAATTCTTTCTGCGTTTTTACAAGCATTTTTGAGCCTTTCCAATCAATAGATTTGACTAAAAAACGCACTGGCAAAAATGCTGGAAAACAACGCGACAAAAAATGGATGTCGAGGGAGCGTTTTTTGGGACCAAGAACGTGCATCTTTGTGGTCACCACGAAGATGCAACGTGCGCACATAGCCTTAAATTTTAATGTGTATTACTTGATCAGCAAACTTGTTACATTGTGAACAATTTAGTTTGCTAAATTTAATACCTTAGTTATTTCTGAAGGCCCTCATACATGAGACTAAAGTAGACTAAACCCGCTGATATCGACAGGTTTAGCCGACAAAGTAATGTGTATGAAGCCTCCCAACTAGAGTTGAGCTGTCCTGTGGAAGTTTGGATAGTTGGGTCCAGCCAAACCTTTCATAATGTTTGGTTTGGAAACCGGACTTGACCGAACCTCAATGGAAGTCACTAATTGAGCAGTTCGGGTCTCCGCCCACATACAGCCAGCCATAAACATAACACTTCCGAGGAAGCAAGGCAGGGTTTTTTCATTTTTTTTTTTTGTGTGTGTGTGCAAACTACATGCAATCATGCTGTTACCCCCAGTTTGAGCTGTTCAAACACAGCAAGAGGTTCACACTGTGCTGAGCACCGAGTATACCTGAGCACCGAGTATACCTGAGCACCGAGTATACCTGAGCACCGAGCATACCTGAGCACAGCGCTGCTCGCTTGACTTGTTTGCTCACGTAAATTACCCGAACTACGAACCCAAACTCTGTTTCTTTTTTTTTAAAGTCTGTATTCGGTATGAACACCGAATATCAGATTGCTCATCACTACTCTCAACTCTTCTATCGAACAGATGATGTTAGAGAGGAGAAGGATTAGAAAGTTGGAATTACAGCAGTCAATCTTTTTTTTTTTCATACTGAACAGAAGAGCGCTCATCTGAGCATTACTGTATAAGGTGGAGTTCAGGTGATAGCTGATTTCCTGAGTCAGTTGTTATTTATAGGAAACCCAAAGTTGGTTTCTATTTACCCAGAAGCGTAAGGGAAAAGAACCATTGGACAGCGCCCATTCAAATCATTGGGGTGTCTGGGCAGGTCCCCAGAGACATTGTAACTGTTCTCCCCTCAAGCTGAGAAAAGAAGGTCCTAATTAGAGGACCTCTATAGTAATTCAGAATTACCTAATCATGTATGTTATATTAGATGCTCCTTTAACAACCACTTTGGACAACCAATTTAACGGGATCTGATTGCCATTTTTATTATATTGATCTGTGCAGCAAGCATACTTTACCAATTGCATCAGTGATTTTTACAGCGTACTAGTGAGTAAGATTAACACACCACTCCGGGGGGAGGGGGGAGAGGGAGGGTTTAAGGGCTGGATTGGTGCTTTAAATGTAAATCCCCTATCATATACTCACCTTCCGGCATCTTCACTGTTTACCGACACCGCTCCAGTCCCACGGTGTCATCTTATGACAATAACCTCTTGACTGCCAGAAAGTTAGAAGTTACATCCAGGTGCCTAATGCAACTCTATAGGAGCATGTGTATTACCCACGGGGTAAGGGGTTAAACGTGACTCGTCGCTGGGCCGGTGATGTCGGGTGTGGGGATGTCACGTGTGGCCCTGCCCGGCTTCGTGGCCCCAAGGTGTACAATAAAAGGGGGATGGATGATGGGGAAGGAGAGGATGAGGTTAGTAGTGGATGAGGGTGAATGTCTTGTGATGCCACCTGTGGTACGCGGTTAGGGATTAGCCACCGTTGCTGTTGCTGTCCTCAGTGGCGGATGATCATAGCAGCAAGATGGTTCTGCTCCTCACATGTGGAGCGGGCCCCGGGGAGGATGATGAGAGGAGTAGTGGCCGTTGGCGCCAAAGCGCGGGGCGGCGGCACCAGCAATCAAAAGGTTGAGTCAGCTTCTGCGGTTCCAGGTCTTTAACTCACTGTCTTTAGATTGCCTGGGAGGTACCGGTCACAGCCATGGTGGGCTCCAGTCAATCCCAGTTAAGTTAGAGGTAGCCACCGGTATTTGAAAGTGTCCTTTCCAAGAGATGCCCCTCCAAGAGGGAGGAACCCAGGCTGAGCTTTCCGCTCCAAGCTGCAGGCCCCGTGAAAGAAAAAGAAGGTGGCGTCGTGTCGCCAGAACTGAAGTCCCAACTTGTGTCCAGGTTGCTCCTACTTCTACCCCAAGTGGTGCTCGCCCCCCCCCAGGTGGATGTCCAAGTGACCAGGAAAGTCCCATGCCTTGTGATGGCCACCCCCCAGACTACCCTAGTCCAGTTCCCCAGTGAGAAGGCACCTAAGCTGTATGTGAAGTAAAATGTGGAAACACCGGTGAAGTAAAATGTGGAAACACCTCTTCCTTACCAGAGATGAATACTGCACCTTAAGTGAGGTGCAGTACCCTGTGGTGACTGAAGCCTCAGGCGTGCCACATTCCCTCACAGCAAATTGCAGCACTCCCTGCTGCAATAAAATAACAATGGTATACTGCATTTTATATGCAAGTAAACAAATTAACAATCTTCCCTTTATGGGAGGCACCATTACATTAAACGTTTCAACATCTAAACAGTTATCGGTTATCAGTATGATCAATGCAACAAACATCAACATTTGCATATGAAAACAGTTATTCTTGCTTGGCTGCTGATAGTGCCAGAGGGCTGGTCCCAGCCCCCTGGCTCTGGGCACTCAAGGGACATCCCAGGCAAAGTGTCCAGCCTTGTCAGTGCTGGCAGATTGGCTGCCCATCAGCATCGTACCGGTCGGGGACCGGAGGCAGCGGGTTCCTTCCTTGCCGCCGCCAGGGGAAGTCATCAGCACAGGAGGCCAGTTCAATGGTCACAGGTTGCTGGGTCCCCTGCTTGGTTTCCATCGCTTTGGTCAAAGTAGCCATACCCTTAATCAATTCCAGGATCTGAAGCCGCAGTTCATTGTCAGAGTCCTTTTCCAAGGTTTGTTCCTTGGCTTCCACCATTACCGGTGTAGCTGGCTCCAACTCCAGTTGCTGAAGCTTCCTCCTCAGTGAACATATCCGTGCACGCACAGGGTTTCCTGCTGGTTTCCGGCAGGGGGGTTCTCTTTCGCGCTCTTTCTGGGTCCCGCCCATGGTGACGCGCCCCTTCTTCTCCCGCACGGAAAGGTCAATGGTGACTGTCCTTTTTAAGCAATACGTTTTCAACACAGTCCTGTAAGGCGCACAGTACTCGTTTGTTACGGGCATGCAATCCTGTTTGGGACTCCCAGTTGGGGTTAAACGTTACTTGCCGCAGGGCCGGTGATGTCGGGTCCAGAGAAGTCACGGGTGGCCCTGCCCGGCTTCGTGGCCCCGAGGTGTACAATAAAAGGGAGACTGATGATGAGGATGGAGAGGATGACGGTAGTAGTGGTTAAGGGGGATGAGGATGAGTGCCTCGTGACACCACCTGCGGTGCACGGCCAGGGATTAGTCGCTGCTGCTGTCGTTGTCCTCTGGGGCGGATGGTCATAGCAGCAGGGATGGTTCTGCTCCCCACAGGTGGAGCGGACCCTGGGGATGATGATGAGGGGAGTAGTGGTTGTTGGTGTCGAAGCGCGGGGTGGCAGCGCCAGCAATTAAAAGGCTGAGTCAGCTGCTGTGGTTCCAATTCTTTTACTCACTGTCTTTAGATTGCCTGGGAGGTACCGGTCACCGCCATGGTGAGCTCCAGCCAATCCCGGTTAAGTTAGAGGTAGCCACTGGAATTTGAAAGTGTCCTTTCCAAGAGATGCCCCTTCAAGAGTGAGGAACCTGGGCTGAGCTTTCTGCTCCAAGCTGCAGGCCCCGTGAAAGAAGAAAGAAGAAGAAGGTCGTGTTGTCGCCAGAACTGAAGTCCCGACTTGACCGGCTTAGTGTCCAGGTTGCTCCTACTTCTAAACCAAGTGGTGCCCGCCCCCCCCAGGTGGTTGTCCTAGTGACCGGGAAAGTCCCATGCCTCGTGATGGCCACCCCTCAGCCTACCCTAGTCCAGTTCCCCAGTGAGAAGGCACCTAAGCTGTATGTGAAGTGAAATGTGGAAACACCGGTGATTAACCCCTTCCTTACCCGAGATGAATACTGCACCTTAAGTGAGATGCAGTACCCTGTGGCGACTGAAGCCTCATGGGCACTGCACCTGAACAAGGTTCCCATAGAGTTGTATTGAGTTGTGACCTTTGGCGTGCTCCATGCAACACTGGAGGTGCTGGCAGATTACAGATCACAAAAGCATAACGGAGACAGCGAGTGAAGCCGCCGGAAAGTGAACATCAGACAGGGATCATGGAACTTGCATATAAAGCCACCACTCCTAAAGTGCAATAAAATATAATAATAAATAATAAATCTAGGGGCTATGTTGATTTTGTAATATAGTTACAAATGCTCAGAGAGGTCACCAGTGTCATCGGGGCTTTACTGAACATATTTTGCATGAAAAGAAAGTGCAGTTACATTTATAGCCCTAGGGTAAAGGTACAAGTTAATTTAATCACTATGTTAATTGGAAATCCATGTACATACAGCTTGAATTTACTAGAGTGGTATTCGGAAAAGCCAGATGTTAGGTGTAGGACACCAAATGATCCTGCTAGACTGCTCATTTGTTTCTGAATGCATTTATCACTGTGCAATGTGAATCACACGCTAGGTGGAGCTGCAATGTTTTTCTTAAAGTGGGGGAGCAGTCAATGCATTGTGATAATGGCGAATTTTCACTTTGCAATTTAAAAGTAAAAAAATATAATAGAAAAGGTTTGAGCAGTTTCCGCAAAGAAAAATAATCAAAAATGTTATGTATTATACCAAACCTATATTGCACTATATATACCGTAGTAACAAAAAAATACAATAATCCTATTTTAAGTAAAAAATACAGTATTTATTACATTTATTACCAGTTAATTTACAGCTTGAGAATAAATATACCATTCCTTAAGGCATAAAAAATGGCTAGTTTCTAAAACAATGAATGTGAAAAAAATATTCCAGCTCTTGGGTGGAATTAAAATTGTTTTCCTTTATTGACAAATCCTGTAAAACATGTAAAAAAATAAGATGTGGTGTAGGAGGAAATAAAGTGATGCGTTTGAAACGTCGTTTTTTTGACCAATGTATTCATTTCTTCATTCATGTTGCACATACGTGTTGTATACGTTTTTTTTTTCCCATACATATCCATTAAAACCTATGGCGCTATTCACATGTCCGTGCAAAACACACAGATATATGTCTGTCTTTTTCTGGGTGATAAGGGTCAGTAAACTTCTACGGGTCTGTGAAAACCACGCACAGCACACACATGGTATCTGTCTGCCATCCATGTAGACTATGTGTTTAACATTGCAAAGTATAGGAAAAGCTTTGTAATTTATTAAGTTAATGATCCATCTGTAAGAAACACTGATGACAAATGATGGTAAAAACGGACACACAGATGTGACACTGATCCAAAACACTGATGAGAAACTGATGGTAAAAACAGACAGACGGATATCACACTGATCCAAAACACTGATGATACACTGATGGTAAAAAAGGACACATGGATGTCACACTGATTCAAACACTGATGACAAACTGATGGTAAAAATGCGCACACTGATCCAAAAGACTGATGAGAAGCTGATGGTAAAAACGGTAAAAACGGTAAAAACGGACACACGAATGTCACCCTGATCCAAAACACTGATGACACACTGATGGTAAAAAAAGACACACGGATGTCACTCTGATCCAAAACATTGATGGTAAAAAAAAGACATACGGATGTCACACTGATCCAAAACACTGATGACAAACTGATGGTAAAAAAAGACACACGGATGTCACACTGATCCAAAACACTGATGACAAACTGATGGTAAAAATGGACACAAGGATGTCACACTGATCCAAAACACCGATGAGAAACTGATGGTAAAAACGGTCAGACGGATGTCACACTGATCCAAAACACAGATGACACACTGATTGTAAAAACAGACACACGGATATCACACTGATCCAAAACACAGATGAGAAACTAATGATAAAAACGGACAGACGGATGTCACACTGATCCACACACTGATGGTAAAAACAAACACACGGATGTCACACTGATCCAAACACTGATGACAAACTGATGGTAAAAATGGACACAAGGATGTCACACTGATCCAAACACTGATGACAAACAAACTGATGGTAAAAATGGACACAAGGATGTCATACTGATCCAAAACACTGATGACACAGTGATGGTAAAAAAGAACACATGGATATCACACTGATCCAAACACTGATGACACAGGTACCATTTTTGACGGACGTGGCATGGTAGTCCAGAGGGCGGTCCTATTTACTGATTGGCATCTTAACTCTATATGAGCATTCAATTTTCTCTATACGAGATTACATTTTCATGAAGACTGCGTCCCTTTAACCCCTTCAAAACATATTACGTACTAGTATGTTATAAGTTGTGTACTTCCCATTGATGCACATCTTTCTTTGCACATGTCGACTGGTCTAATCAGAAGATCGCAAGTTCAAGTCCCGAAAGGACTAGTAAATACAATAAAAAGTTGGGGAAAAAAGTTTTATAAAGTATAAAAAAAATAAAAAAACACAAAGGTTCAAATCACCACGCTTTTGCCCCATTGAAAATAAAAACATAAAACCCCCCACATATTTGGTATCGCCGGGTTCAGAAATGTCCAGTCTATCAAAATATAAAATAAATTAATTTGATCGGTAAACAGCATAACTAAAAAACCCTAAAAACGCGAGAATTATGTTCTTTTGTCCTCCGCAATATTGCAAAAAAATGCAATAACAGGCAATCAAAACATCACATCTACCCAAAAATGGGATTTCTAAATATGTCAGCTCAGGATGCAAAAAAAATAAGCCATCACACAGCTCCAGATCCCGAAAATGGTAACATTACGGGTCTTAGAAAAAGGCGATATTAGTGGCATATTTTTTTATTTAATTCATGATTTTTTTTCTTCACTAAATAAGTAGAAAAAATCTATACAAGTTTGGTATCTACGAACGTGTACTGACCTGAGGAATCATAATGCCTAGTCAGTTTTACCACATAATGAACATGGTAAATAAAAAAATAAAAAACAATGGTGGAATTGCACTTTTTTTTTTGCAATTTAACCACACTTGACATTTTTTCCTCTTTTTTTCCAGTACGATATAGAACAAAATTAATGGTTTCCTTGAAAAGTGCAACTCGTCCCGCATAAAACAAACCCTCATATGGCTATATTGACATAAAAATAAAAAAGTTATGTCTCTTGGAAGAAGGGGAGTAAAAAAAACAAAACAAAAAGTGGAAAATTGCCAGGTCGTGTAGGGGTTAAAGTGATAATTCATGATTCAGTATTTTTAGACTATGGATCCAATGCGACTAGATGCACAGAAGCAGATTCCTGGAAAAACATACTGTAAAAACTGAATGTAATATATTCCTTTGTGTCTAATTCCATGTATTTACAAAATCGTGATCACAAAACTCGCACATGGTCATAATTGCATAAAAACAATAGAATATCCTCCATTCTCACATGAGGTCACCATCATGGGGCATTTATCAACTCATCAGTTTCTATTATTTCCCATAATAGCAATCAGACACCATATTTTCATGTATGCAAAAGCTGAAAAAAAAAATTCACTATGTAATTGAAATTTGGAAAGAGGAATAAGTACATTTGCACGGGACCTTTGAAGCGGGAATTTCCTTCTTTAACTCTTGGGTTTCTAAGTTCTCATCTAGAGCTAAACAGGTCACTGGCACCACATGGGTTAACACCCCCTCCTCTCTGAGCTGTGTGCAGGGTAATGCATGTCCCAGCTCTCTACAAACCATTATGGGGGAGGATGTACTGGGAGTGGAATCAGATTACACATCCTGCCTGGGAAGGGAGAGCCTGAGTCACACAGGGGAGGGGGGAGTTTACTATCTGGCTACTTTGTCATATCATTGCTTAGTGATCACAGAAGCACATCCAACAGGATTGGGGCAATCAACAAGTCGGCCAGAGTTTGCCGTCACTTCAGGTAGACTTTCCTACTGGACAATGTGAGGGGCGACTTAAAAAGATGGCTGACAGGTAAGCACAGCAGACTAGTATGTGTGTGTGTGTCGCGAAGCTCAACATGGGGTTGTGTTACCATGGCTGGTCGTCATTGAGGCCTCTCTACCGACTCTTGGGTGCCCAACACTTTACTATCTCTACTGGCTATCACGGTACAAAGATATATTTTACTTGTATCAACACTTTACGTAAACCCAAATCTCAAAGGATTTTTAGGAACCACTCAACTATGTTGTCAGGAGTCTTCGTAAAGTCAGTTAATCATTGTTGTCACTGATTATAGAGTTATGTACGTGTACGATTATTAGGAACATAGTTTTCTCAAAGGTGCCATCGATTCAGATCAATTGTCTTATTACACCAATCAAGTGTCCAGAGTAATAATGTGTGTCTGTAATGACAAGCAAAGATCTGTTTCATTGACTGCAAAATGTAGCCACCATGATTTATATTGAAGAATTCCATACTGAGGACAATGCCACATGTCAAAGTGGAATTATAAAGTTTGTTCCATTGTTCTGATGTTCTGGTGTTCGGTACATTCACCTGATCACGGTTAAATCCATTTTATATGAAATATATTGGGGACCCCCGGCTTTATCACAATGACCTGAGGAAACTATCAGTTGTATTGAGGAGAGTCCAACATATAAATGGAGTTGCAAGTGACTTTTCACTCACAAACGTCAGATGTGTCCATGTTTTTAGACGTGTCCTCTGTGCTTGATGGGCCGTGACAGACTCAGGGAGGGGGGGGGATTTTAGCTTGGCAGATTTTGGGACTGAATCCTACATGTGGGATTTGAATTTGATCTGTATAAAAACAGCAGCTGCAAAACTCTTTAAATGAGAGGAGCGTTAACTGAGCAACAGGCAGGATTTCAGGACTCTACAGTATCTTGTTAAACAGGCTCGGTCGGGCTAATCTCTTTTACTTCAAAACGTAATTGTCACGCTTTTCCATTAATTTTCATCCTTTTTAACCTTACAGAATGTGTACATACATCTCCGTGATTTTTAATTACTTCTTCTTTTGATATATTTGATCGTTGTTTTGGTTTTTTTTGTTCCTTTTAAGCATTGTCACAGATGGAATCCATGTGTTTCCATGATGTCTCTTCACCTTACCCTATATGATAAAATCAGCCTTGTTTGCTTATGTCAGACTACGTCTAGAATCAAACAGTAATTCAGATATGATCCTGATGCCATCAGTCTAGGATTTATGGGGTTTGTGTCATCAGGAGAGCACTGGTTCTCTGCCACCCAACTTCATCTTTGCCAGGGTGGGTTGGCGCCTTCCTGAAGATTGGCAGTTTGGATCAGTGGCATGGTCGCTGCACTACTATCATTGGGACAGCTTTGTCTCTTCAGCATAGGGTACTGTTCCTCAACTCCAGTCCTCAAGAGTCACCAACAGTTCATGCTTTCAGGATTTCCTTAGGAATTCACAGGTGATAATTTAATTAACTCCACAGGTGATAATTCCATCACTTGTGCAATGCTAAGGAAACCCTGAAAACATGCAATGTTGGTGGCTCTTGAAGACTGTAGTTGGAAAACACTGGCATAGGGGAAGCAGAGGGGGACCGAAGTTTGTCAGTTCCAATGATCCAGCCACCTCTAATGCCACCATACACAATAGACTAATGTGACCTGAATGGGCTGATATTGTTGACCTTGGACAACAGTCTATTGTGTATTGGGGTCTCCTGACACATGATGTTGAGGGATATAAAGATCTGACCTGTCTAATTTCAGATGCGGATCCTATTTAGAGAGATGGACCACCAGTACAATACCACAGTCTAATGTGTATTGGGGTCTACTAGCTCCCCTGACACATGAAGCTGAAGGATATAAAGATGTGGCCTGTCTAATTTAAGACTGCGGATCCATTTTGGAGAGATAAACCATCACTATAAGAGTCTGCCGGCAGCTAACTCATAGAGAACATGGGAGCATTCAGCAGAACAAGAGCTTCTGTGTATGGAGAAGTTGGGAAAGTTAGCAGCTGGCCAAACAATTGGCCGAATCATCTCTTAGTCAACCACTATCTTTTTTTTTTCTTAAGGGGCCCCTATGACTGTAGGGTAGCCGTTGCCCTAGCCATTGAGCTGTACATAATGGAATTCAAAATATCTCAATTTTTGAAAACCAAGATGATTTTTAATAAGAGGTAAATTGCTAAGTCGCTTGTTTTGACAAGTACTGTGCAATTTTAGGCAATGAAAATTAGACAATCCCTTTAATTCATGTTTAAACATTAATTTCTTAGCCTTGGACCTTTGGATTTCTGACTTAAGGCCCCTTTACACACTGCAACATCGCTAGCGATATCGCTGTAACGTCACCAGTTTTGTGATGTAATAGCGACCTCCCCAGCGACATTGCAGTGTGTGACATGCAGCAGCGACCTGGCCCCCACTGTGAAGTTGCTGATCGCTTCACATCTCTCAGGACCATTTTTTGGTCCTTTGTTTCCCACTGTGCAGCAAGCATCGTTGTGTTTGATACTGTTACAACGACTTCGTTAGCGACTTCCCTTTCAAAAAGCTGCTTTGACACGTCCCCAACGACCAGCTAGGTCGTTCTGCAGGTCCGGATCGCTGTTGCGTCGTTGGCCACATCTGCCTGTTTGACAGCTCATCAGAGACTTTCCAGCGATCTCGGCCAGGTCGGGATCGCTGGTGGGGTCACTAGAAAGTCTGTGTGTAAAGGGGCCTTTAGATTGATGCAGATGTGGTGCTGTGCATGCAACTTAGCACATGGATAAGCCCAATTGTCATTTAATGGACCAAATTAAGCTAAAGAGCTATCAACAGCTATCCCCCTCCTCCTCTCCCTTACAATATACACATGCACTCTAGAAAACTCCTGTAGTGACAGACAGAAGGATTGGGCTGTTAAAATTCAATTTCTTGGTCCTTGTTGCTTCTGATAACTGCCATCAGTGGAGGGTTGGGAGGCCTCCATAAGCATTTCATGAGGAGCTTAGCTTTTCAAAATCACTGGGTTCTGCTAATGTACATCTAATGTGTATGATCACCTTAAACCTCAGTGTTTTCCCTCAAAATACCTAGTGTTCAGTAATTTTCTGTTGCACGTGAATAAAGTTGCAGAAACCACAGGCATGTGCAAAGTAAGCGGATTGCCATCAGATTTGATGAGGATTTTGATACGGAATGTTTGCTAAAGCATGGTAAATCCCCAACCATTCTGGTGGTTTTGCTTTTCCTTCTCCTATCCTACAGTAATGAGATGGTGTCCATGTGCACCTGACCACTGCAGCCAATAACTGTCCACAGTGGTGATACCTGGAGGCCCAGCAGAAGACTTTAGGACAGTAATAAGCTGCGGTAATCTGATGTGTATGGTCTGGATAGGTCAGTACCGTCATTATTGAGGGTTGATAAAGTCCAGTGGGACCACAGCAGTTGTTTTATCCTGTAGTAAGTTATTTGATTTTCTCAATTTATCACATTCCCTGTTTTAAATGAGGTTTTCTGGGCTCAGGAGAGATTTGTGCAATCACTCTATGTGACTGCAGATTGTCAAATCATGACAGCGTACAATGTGCACAGTGTAAAGATTCCCCTCTATTTCCAACGAGAATGGGCGGTCACGTAACGCAATATTATATTTAGAGAAGAGAATCTAGTAGGCACGTGATTGCTATCACATATTTATGGTCACATGGCTGCCAACTCATACTGAAGCAGAGCGGAATCCTAATAGTGTGCACTGTCACAATCTGCCGTCACATCAAATGACTGTAGAGATTTCTCTTAAGCTCGGAAAACCCCTTTAATTCAATGGGGTGTTTTATGTTTTAGAAATAACAAAATTAATACTATGAAAATCAGCACTAGTATGTTAACACTGCGTTGGATCAAAATTTAGACCCTACATTCTAATATCAGGTCCCACAGTCTTTGTAAATGTTTTATTATTTTTGCATATATCTCTAAGAGCCCCCATACACATTAAAGACAACATTACCCATTTATATCAGCAGGACTGAATGACCCCAACAGATGATGTCTGGGGAATAAAGGATCGTCAGTTTGAGCTCAAATGCAGGATCTTCTTGTTTCCGCAGGAGATAAGCCGCTGCCAGAGGCGTCTGTAAATGGCTGACTCCACTCTCAGCCGAGCCAAGCATATGTGTATATGGGCAGGCAGGAGAAAAAGCTGTTGAGAATTTGTCCCACTAAGGCCAATCAGCACCTTTTATTCTCAATTTAACCTCGTCAGTCTTCAAATATATACTAAAGGATTGTCTTTTTGGCAAGCACTTGGTTTATATACTCCTCCGTTAGGATCCTGGTATTGTAATTACAATTATGTGACTGCTTTTTGATATAACAGTATACAGAGTCTGTCCGAGTCATTTATAGACATATACGCCAACAGTTGGATATCTTTAGCAGATTGTTTCAAATGATCCCACTAATTGGAATCAGGACACTAATGTAGACCTAGTCCTAACATTTTTTATAGATGTGTGTTTATATCCACCTCCTTTCCATTGGCAGATCATGTGGAGTACCATGTTTTCTATCCATAGAGCCAGCTCCATAGACCAGCTACCTGGTGGTTCTTGATGTTTCTCTGATATTACCGAATTGTTTTTTGACAATACATGCTGCATATCTTCCAACCAATATTTTACAAAAATGTTTCATGTTTTCAAGGTAAATACATGTTTACTCTCTAAAATCCAGTATAAGGAATTATTATCGAACACAGTTCCTTGCACTCGTTTTGTTGTGAGAAAGTATGTTTCCTTGTAAAATAAACACAGATACTCACTTCTGGTGCCAGCACCGTTCCAGCGGTGTCAGAACTAGCTGTCCTGGGGATCTTGTGACGTTACGTCACGCAATCCCTGCCAATCAGTGGCCCCTTCACTACCTCTCCATTGGACGTAATTGACATCCGGAATAAGCAAGAGAGCAAGCAGCCACAGCTCTCCCTTCTTCTGGATATTAATTATGTTTGATGGAGAGGGCAGTGAAGGGGTTGCTAATTGGCCGCAGGGATTGCATGACATAATGTCACATGGTCCCCAGGACAGCTAGGACAGCTAGTCCAGATGACTAAGGACATACACTGTCCGAAACGCGTCTTCCTTTCCATTCATGTGAATTGGTTTTATCGCTTTTAACCTTGTTGAAATAAAAGTCAAAGTTTTTTATTTTACTGGACGCAGTTGCTGGATTTTCATTACCTACCTACATGCTGTGGATTTGCCTTCCATCCGTGCACCGTCTCAGGATCACATCTTTATATTGGGGTGAGCTGGACTTTTTTGTTTGATTCAGAAAGGGTTGTCCGAGTAGTGGCAACCCCTTTAAAAGTTAACCCTGGTAGGAGGACACAAGCGTTACTACGTTCATCTTGACCTGCTCTAGGATTGCATTAGTAAAAAGTTAAGATCATATAAGTGGGGGAGCGGTGACCATCTTGATTACCAATTACATAACGTATTAGATTAGTAAATGCCCTAGCATACTTATTATAAATTTGCAACTTGTGGTGACCAGATGTTTGCTTTATGAATTGTTCCTTAGGGATGTTTCTGTATGTATCAGGGTTCTTGTGACAAGAAATCATTGGTATCGGCATGGGTGTGCCCCCAGCCTAGAGATACATGGGCAACATTGTCAACTATTCTGACACCTGCCAGTGGACTTTGTTTTGTCTAATCATGCAGTTATGTAGCGAGTGCGACATTCTAGGTTTCATGAGATTTGACCTCATCTATCCAAGTATACCAGTCTTCATTGCAAAATATAGTACTAGCTTTTTGGGGGGTCAACCCATCTTTAAAGCAGTTGGTGTACTGCTCTGTAAGGCTACTTTCACACCTCCGGTTTGAGCCCTGCGGCTCAATCCGGCTGTGAAAACTATGCAACGGATGCGGCGAAAACACTGCATCCTTTGCATAAGTTTTTACATGCGGCCCGTCCGGTTTCTTCCGGTTGCGGCATGCTACTGAGCATGCGCAGTGGAAAAAACCGCATGCGGCGACCGGATGCGGTTTTTTCCGCATCGCGCCGCATCCGGCCTCCATAGGTATGCATTGAAAAATGCGCCGCAGCGGCCGGATGCGGCGCGATGCGGTGTTTTTTGCCGGAGCAAAAAACGTTGCAGGGGACGTTCGATCCGGCCGCCGCATCGGCTAAATCTGCCGCATGCGGCCAAAACCGGACCGAACGCAAGCCCCTGCGGCACAATACGGCACTAATGTAAGTCTATGCAAAAAAAACTGCCACCGGCGTTACAAAAGCCGGTGGCGGTTTTTCTGCAGAACGCCGTATTGTGCCGCAGAGCAAAAATCCGGATGTGTGAAAGCACCCTTATGTGTGGTTCTTCGATGTACTCTCATGCAATATATAATAAAACCTCTCCCAAAGACCATATCGTGAGCCAGACCAAATTTCCTTTGACCGATCTCCATCACCATAAATGATGCAACAACCATCCTTGAGAAGACCACTGTCCTAGAAGACCATCTTTTAATACAGATTTACTAGCTTGCCTCACAGAGGTGTTGCTGTATATATTTTCCATAGTGCACAGTAAGAAGGAGCGATACAGATGTAGGAGGTGGACTACCCTTTTAGAGAAATCAGAATATGGTAGAATATAGGCAGAAAAGTAAATGCGTTTGTTGCTAAAGGATTTTCCTCTTATTATTGCGTTTTTCTGGTTTTGTGGAATGGAAGCCCTCTTTTTATATATTTTTCAATAAATATGGATTTTATGGAGCCTATTGCCGGATCCTTCCTCTTCCTATGGTAGAATATAGTATAAACTTACATCTGCAGTCCAACTCCAGCAGCAGATGCTTTTTACGTCGAAACGTTATATATTGTTTATTTGACCAGCTGTGCAAATAATTATTAGATTGGGTTCTTAATAACTATTACCGAGGAGACTACCTCATAAGGAATAGGAGGCTGTGATGGGAATCTTATTTTTTGGTAGATATATCATCGTTACATGGGTTGAAAAGGACCTAGATCCATCTACTTTAGTTCAACCTTCCTCCACCAATTATACATTTCATCACTAATTAATTTATAACTGACAATGTTGTGTACTGAGGAACTCATCCAGCCCCTTTCTAAAAGCAGATATGGTGTCTGCCATCTTGCAGTAGGGCATTCCAGTTTGACTGCTCTAACTGTAAAGAAGCCTTTCCTATTTAGCTATTAGCAAGCAATTCTGTCTATAAATTGATGTGAATAACACAAAGATGATTATCTTGACATTGGTTTGATTAGGACAAAATCGTTGTGTTGGTGAATGGGAGATGACTGATTTGATTCCGATAAACCGTACTAGGTGCTGTCTGTCTCTGCTGTAGAATTCCTGGGGCGGTATTATTCATATACCAGCATGCCGAGTCTTGTCTGCAAAGTACACCTCTCCTGTCCTGTATACTTTTTGTCTGCAACGTTGTTTATGAACTATGAAAGCCAGTGTAACCATAAATGTATTCATGAATAGAAGATCTTGGGTCTTTGTCGCTCCACCTGTGTGGGTATTCACCTTTTTAATTCTGTGTTGAAAGAACTACGGAAAAGACATGGAAATTACCTAGCTTCTAAGATAACTTCCTTAACCCTCTTAAGGTCCCTTTATACACTGCAACATGGCTAGCGATATCGCTGTAACGTCACCGGTTTTGTGACGTAATAGCGACCTCCCCAGTGACATTGCAGTGTGTGACACACATCAGCGACCTGGCCCCCGCTGTGAGGTCGCTGATCGCTACAAGTCGTTCAGGACCATTCTTTGGTCCTTTGTTTCCTGCTGCGCAGCATCTATCTGTGCCGCCCCCCGTGCCAGCAGGCGGCGCTGCTCGGATGGTGGCTCGAGGGTCCCCGGACCCGGTGGTCTCGCAGACACGCCGAATAAATGGGAGGATGTAGATGTACGGGCTAGGCCGTATTAAGTTCGTGACGCCACCCACGGTGTGTGGTGAGTTGGGACACCGCCGCTGCTATGATGGGGCACCCGGGGGAGATGTAACGGCAACTGGATGTTAACCCCTCTGTGGGTAGGGATGGTTGCCCCGGGGCCCAGTGTCTGGTTCAGGGTATACCGACGGCAAGGGGGAGGTTTGATTGCTCACAGTCAATAAATCACACAAGTCTTTGGTAAACCAAGGTGCTGGTGGCCCCTGCTGCGGCCGGTTGCATTCAGGTCCCTCACCCGGGCTGGTGGTCTCTATCCTTTTCCTCTGCAGTGTTTTGTGTAAGGTGGACTTCCTAATCTGGAACTAAGGAGTCCTCTCCCGGCTGGATGTGGCCTAAGGAGCAGTGCCCGCAGACGCTGGCCCGTTGGATCTATGGGCCCTGGGGGTGACCTCTTATCCCTATCGGTGGACTGTTGTCTTCTATGAGGGACTTTGGGTGGGACAGAACCTCTAGTCCTGGCCTCAATCGGTTAATTAACCAGGCCGCTTGCTTCCGGTCCTGGTTTCAGGGTCCGAGTACTCCCCTTTGTGCTCCGGTTTCCGGGTCGGTTCCCCCTGTCGGTATAGACGGGCTACAACCCTGTCCCGGTCCACCTCGGTTCTGCCGAGCCGTCTTCCCGTCTCCTGCTGACGGAGACAACCGTCTGCCTCCTAGCCAAAGGCACCAGGGCTCCTACCCTGGTACCGTTCAACTTGAACTTTTCCTTCTGGAGCTACACTTAGATCCAGCCCACACTACTCTCCAAACTGAACTACCAACTGAACTGCTTGTTTTCCCACCCTGGGCTGTCTGGACCCCTGGGTGGGCATGTCCAACCACCTGGTCACGCCCACTGGTGTCTATCTTTCCCTAAGGGGGGGTGACTAGGGTTTTAGGTTGGCTGTGTGTTTCCTAAGTGGGGGATGGTGTTATGCGGGGGCCTATCTGTGACTACCTGCTTTTACCAGGGCATCACATATCGGTGTGTTTGACACCGTTACAAGACATCATTAGCAACCCAGCCCATAGGCATGCTAGCGTTCCCTTTCCAGTAAGGTCGTTCTGCAGGTCCGTATCGCTGATGCATCATTGGCCAGATCTGCCTGTTTGACAGCTCACCAGTGACTGTTAGGCCAGAATCACACTTGATAGTGCCTCGCGTGTAACTCGCGCGAGTCTCTCATAGTAGAACCTGGCTTGGCCGCACACTATGCATACTGGAGCGTCTGGGCTGCATAGAGATACATGCAACCGACCCGCTCCTGTCAGGGGAGTGTGCGGCCAAGCCGGGTTCTGCCATGCGAGACTCGCGCGAGTGACACGCGAGGCACTAGCAAGTGTGATTCTGGCCAGGTCAAGATCGCTGTTGGGATCGCTAGAAAGTCTCAGTGTGTAAAGGGGCCTTTACTTAGGTATACAATATATTTGTGGGTATTGTCATTCTGTTTAAGTAAAAACTCATATATCATTATAGCGAATGGTCTGAGTGGTTCAAAAAGTTGGATCAGTGGACATAATGGATTGATTACCCCTAAATAACAATCGGATCATACGAAGTCCAGGTTCATACGCTATCTGTGAAAAAAACGGACAGTACTCAGACCAATGTTTTTTAATGAGGCAGTGCAGGTGACTGATATTTTCACTGACAGAATCAATGTGTGAAAAAAATCACAGCATGCTTGATTTTCCTCCAGAACTCGGATGAGACTCACCCATTTGTCTATGGGTGCGAGAATAAAATCGGATGAAACATTATAGCATTCGATTTTTAAGGATACAATACAACTCGTGTGACCCCCAGCCTTACCACTAATAGAAGTGAGAACTTATGGTTTGTGTCATTTTTTTGCTTTTGCCTAGTATGGACATACAATATATAAGGATTCATATGCTCTTATTACTGAAAGGCCTGCATTTATAATAGCCACATCTCATGAGACTGACCTGACAAAATATTCATTCTATCATTATGTTTAGGATCATTCCATGTATATATAGGAAGTGTATATAACCCTTCTTGTTTTATTTGATGTATTACTAGGGTATAGTCCATTCAATTAACTTTTAAGAAGATTTCTGTTGTCAACAAGGTTATTTCATGCTCACATGTGGTCAAAACCATTGGAGATTCCAAGGAGAACGGTTAAAGTAAACCTGTCATCAGAAATTTAGCTATAAATCTAAAAGTTCCCCCCTCTGCAGCTCCTGGGCTGCATTCTAGGAAGCTTCCTATAGTTTTTGTGGCCCCTTTTATTCCAAAATAAATACTTTACAAACTTGTACCTTTTCGTAAATCTTCCATGGGGGCGGGCTGCCTGATGTACGTTGCTGTCCTCCTGCCGATCTACGCCACCCCCGAACGCTGAATTTCAAACCTCAGGACGCCGCCCCTGGGCGCCCGTGGTCCCGCGCATGCGCTGTGCTACTGTAGCGGTGCCGTGCACTGCGTGCACGTGTGACCGCTGGTGACGCTTTTGCGCGGGCACCGACTGCTCCGTCCACTCCTCCCATCTATTTCCTGCTGCTGAGCAGGATGGAAAGGAGGTGACGTCCGGTCATCTGGCCAGCGAGCGCTTGCGCAGAACGCTGGAGGAAGAGGGGAAAGTGCGGTCACGAGGTTATGGGCGGCACTTGCTGATGACACTCACAGCGCCGCCCATAACCTCGTGCCCGCGCAAAGTGTCACTAGCGGTCACAAGTGCACACAGTGCACAGCACCGCTACAGTAGCACAGCGCATGCGCGGGACCACGGGCGCCCAGGGGCGGCATCCTGAGTTTGAAATTCAGCGTTCGGGGGCGGCGTAGATCGGCAGGAGGACAGCAACGTACATCAGGCAGCCCGCCCCCATGGAAGATTTAAGAAATTTGCATACGAAAAGGTACAAGTTTGTAAAGTATTTATTTTGGAATAAAAGGGGCCACAAAAACTATAGGAAGCTTCCTAGAATGCAGCCCAGGAGCTGCAGAGGGGGAAACTTTTAGCTTTATAGCTAAATTTCTGATGACAGGTTCCCTTTAAGTAATTGGAATTTCAACGACTGATCCTTTTGTATCTGCAGCAGCTTTCTCCTTCCTTCACATTAAAAACATTTGAACGCTCTTCCTAGCTGAGCACTCATGTATAAAGGTCCAGTCACACAAAGCAACTTACCAGCGATCCCAACAACGATAGGGATCGCTGGTAAGTTGCTAGGAGGTTGCTGGTGAGATGTCACACTGCGACGCTCCAGTGATCCCACCAGCAACCTGACCTGGCAGGGATCGCTGGAGCGTCGCTACACGAGTTGCTGGTGAGCTCACCAGCAACCAGTGACCAGCCCCCAGCGCCGCGTGGAAGATGCTGCGCTTGGTAACTAAGGTAAATATCGGGTAACCAACCCGATATTTACCTTGGTTACCAGCGCACGGAGCTACACGTGCAGGGAGCAGCGCACACTGCTTAGCGCTGGCTCCTTGCTCTCCTAGTTACAGCACACATCGGGTTAATTACCCGATGTGTGCTGCAGCTACATGTGCACAGAGCAGGGAGCAGCGCACAATGCTTAGCGCTGGCTCCCTGCTCTCCTAGCTACAGCACACATCGGGTTAATTAACCCGATGTGTCCTGCAGCTACATGTGCACAGAGCAGGAGCCGGCACTGACAGTGAGAGCGGCGGAGGCTGGTAACAAAGGTAAATATCGGGTAACCAAGGACAGGTCTTCTTGGTTACCCGATGTTTACTGTGGTTACCAGCCTCCGCAGAAGCCGGCTCCTGCTGCCTACACATTTAGTTGTTGCTGTCTCGCTGTCAAACACAGCGATCTGTGCTTCACAGCGGGACAGCAACAACTAAAAAATGGCCCAGGACATTCAGCAACAACCAACGACCTCACAGCAGGGGCCAGGTTGTTGCTGGATGTCACACACAGCAACATCGCTAGCAACGTCACAAAAGTTGTTCGTTAACAGCGATGTTGCTAGCGATGTTGCTTAGTGTGACGGGGCCTTAAGGGTAGTTGGGAGATAACGCTGTAGAAGGAACATGTTTATGTCTACCTTTTATAGCCCCCTTACATGCAGCAGTCCAGGTCATTAAATTATAGAATATAAAAGCCTGTTTTACTGTCATGTTTAGACAGGTCAATGAAAATTCAATGTGCACAGAAGGATCATTAAAAAGATTGTTCTGTGTGTAAAGAATAATATGTTATTGGCATCACATCTGTTGCTTAGACTGTATTGTGCTGCTGATAATGATTTGTAAGCCATCGCACCTAACAAACTCAGATATATCAATATCTTATAAACGCGCTTTCCCCAATTATTGGCTTGTCTAAATGGGTGATTAGTACATGAGTCAGGCATGACATTATAGAAAGAGAAGTATTGGGTATCGCAAAAGCATCTGTGGCGCCCCTGAGGCTCCAGTCGCCACAGAGTATTGCACCTCATTTAAGCTGCGGTAATTGCCTCGGGTAAGGAGGCGGTTAATCACCGGTGTTCCACATTCACACCTTACATACAGCTTAGGAGCCTTCTCACAGGGTAGCTGGACTAGCGTAGGCAGGGGGTTGGCCAACACAAAGCTTGGAACTGTCCCGGTCACTAGGACAACCACCTGGGAGGCGGGTTCCACTTGGGGTAGAAATAGGAGCAAACTCACACAATAACTAGTCAGTCTACCCGTACATCAGTTCTGGGAGACGACACCAGCACCACTTTCTTCTCTTCACAGGGCCTGCGGCTTGGAGCAGAGCGCTCGACCCAGGTTCCTCCCAGCAAGAAAGGCAACTTTGAGAAAGGACTTTCTTCTTTTAAACACCGGTGGTTTCTCCTAACTTATCCGGGGTCGACTGGGCCCATCACAGTGGGTGACCAGTACTACCTGGGCTGCCAGCACAAACTGTGAGCAAAGACACCTGAAACTGCAGAACAGACTCGGACATCACTACTCCCCTCATCATCCTCCCTGGGGCCCGCTACACCCGTGGGGAGCGATACCATCTCTGGCTGCTACTACTATCCGCCTTGGAGGACAGCGACAGCAGCTAATCACTGGCCGCATACCACAGGTGGCGTCACGACATTCATCCTACTACTACCTCCATCATCTTCCCTCCTTATTGGTGTACACCTTGGGGCACGAAGCCAGGAAGGCCACTGTGACATCACAGATCATCACACCAGCCCGGTGACGAGTAACGAAGGTATGAGATTTCCCGTGCCTGACAAACTCCTGCCCCCGGGTGCTACACATTCACTTATAAATAACACATAGGAGCCAGTTATATAATGCTATTTGATATTCTGGATGGGAGAATGGTCCCAATAGTGGGAGATTCGTAGATGATTTGTTTTAATTGTGCAATAATACTAATAATCATAAATAATGAAGAAAGCAGACCATACACATTAGATATCTGCCTGACACACTGATTTCGGCTGGACAGTCCACCACAGTGTGTAAGGGCTGTCCAACTGTTCCCAGAAGGCAGATGTTGATACTTTATTGACTGATTCTTATCTTTTGTACTGGTTAGGGAGGTCTGTTGGACACCATGATCATGGTTATTAAATAATCTGCTATATGCTCTTTGGGGCAGCACAGTGGCTCAGTGATTAGCACTGCAGTGTTGCAGCATTGGGGTCCTGGGTTCAAATCCCACCAAGGACAACAGCAGCAAGGCGTTTGTATGTTCTCCCTGTGTTTGTGTGGGTTTCCTCCGGGCATGCCGATTTTCTCCCACACTACAAAGACATACTGATAGGGCATTTAGATTGGCAACATTGTCCTCATTGGGGCTCACAATCTATGTAAAGCGCTGTGACATTAATGGCAGTATATAAATGAATAAATATTATTATTATTATTATTAGCCAACAAGTCGTTGCTCTTTTAATGGCCTTTTCAGACCAGCCTAATACACTTAGGGTACCTTCACACTTAGCGATGCAGCAGCGATCCGACCAGCGATCTGACCTGGTCAGGATCGCTGCTGCATCGCTACATGGTCGCTGGTGAGCTGTCAAACAGGCAGATCTCACCAGCGACCACTGAACAGCCCCCAGCCAGCAGCGACGTGCAAGCGACGCTGCGCTTGCACGGAGCCGCCGACTGGAAGCTGCGGAGACTGGTAACTAAGGTAAACATCGGGTATGGTTACCCGATGTTTACATTAGTTACCAGCGCTGTGTGCAGAGAGCAGGGAGCCGCGCACACTGAGCGCTGGCTCCTTGCTCTCCTAGCTGCTGTACACATCGGGTTAATTAACCCGATGTGTAATGCAGCTACATGTGCAGAGAGCAGGGAGCAGCGCACACTGCTTAGCGCTGGCTCCTTGCTCTCCTAGCTGCTGTACACATCGGGTTAATTAACCCGATGTGTACAGCAGCTACATGTGCAGAGAGCCGGAGCCGGCAGCACAGGCAGCGTGAGAGCTGCGGAGGCTGGTAACTAAGGTAAATATCGGGTAACCACCTTGGTTACCCGATGTTTATCTTGGTTACAGCTTACCTCAGCTGTCAGATGCTGGCTCCTGCTCCCTGCTCGCTTCATTTGTTGCTCTCTCGCTGTCACACACAGCGATCTGTGTGTCACAGCGGGAGAGCGGCTTTGAAGAAAACGAACCAGGGCTGTGTGTAACGAGCAGCGATCTCGCAGCAGGGGCCAGATCGCTGCTCAGTGTCACACACAGCGAGATCGCTAATGAGGTCACTGCTGCGTCACAAAAAGCGTGACTCAGCAGCGATCTCGGCAGCGAGCTCGCTGTGTGTGAAGCACCCCTTATTGTCATTATGGCTGCTTTATGTCCATAGAATATTTCGTTATCGCCCTTCTTACATAGGACAATGTGCTACTGATAACAATGGTTTTGAACATTTTGCTTATTCATTGGGTGTTTGCCTGCTTTTCTATGTGTTTACTGGCCTGTTTAGAAAAGCTGATAATCATGAACAAATGTTCTTAGGAAGGCTCGTTTCCTGATTATTGGCCCGTAAATGAGCTCTTAATGGGATTGTTTCAGATGAATGAGACAATTGCAGAACTTTCCACAAAAAAAACACCACACCATAGACCATTGAGCATACACTTAGGCCATGTACACACGTTGATTATTTGGGTAGTTTTTTACCTCAGTATTTCTAAACCAAAGCCAGGAGTGGAAGATTCAGAAGAAAAGTATAATAGAAATATGGACACCACTTGTGCGTCTTGCACCCACTCCTGGTTTCAGCTTATACTCAGTGTGCACAAAGTCTTATTCTCAGATTCGACAGCATTATTACAGCTGTTAAGCTACCGCCAATCCCGAACAGTGGGCAGTTTTTGGCCTGTTAGAATTCTTGTTGGCTTGCTCAATGTGCACAAAACGGTTGTTAATACGATCGTTCTCTGCGCATAGAATATTGTGTAATTGGCAGCGCATTACAGGAGTAGAATGCTTAAAAATCTTTGCACCCAATGAACAAGCATTTTACTTATTGGTCGGATGTTTAGAGATACCGATTGCCAGCTACAAGCGTTCCTATTCATGCTCATTCCCCAATTATCGGCCTAACTAAATTGTCCCTTAGTGCAGGAATAGCTGTCAAACTGAAGTGTATGACCAGCCTAAAGGCCCCTTTACACACTGAGACTTTCAGCGATCCCACCAGCGATCCCAACCTGATAGGGATCGCTGGTAAGTTGCTAGGAGGTTGCTGGTGAGAGGTCACACAGTCAGACGCTCCAGCGATCCCACCAGCAACCTGACCTGGCAGGGATCGCTGGAGCATCGCTACACGGGTTGCTGGTGAGCTGTCACCAGCAACCAGTGACCAGCCCCCAGCCAGCAGCGACGCACTGAAGCGATGCTACGCTTGGTAACTAAGGTAAATATCGGGTAACCAACCCGATATTTACCTTGGTTACCAGCGCACGCAGCTACACGTGCAGAGAGCAGGGAGCAGCGCACACTGCTTAGCGCTGGCTCCCTGCTCTCCTAGCTACAGTACACATCGGGTTAATTACCCGATGTGTGCTGTAGCTACACGTGCAGAGAGCAGGGAGCAGCGCACACTGCTTAGCGCTGGCTCCTTGCTCTCCTAGCTACAGTACACATCGGGTTAATTACCCGATGTGTGCTGTAGCTACACGTGCAGAGAGCAGGGAGCAGTGCACACTGCTTAGCGCTGGCTCCCTGCTCTCCTAGTTACAGCACATATGGGGTTAATTACCCGATGTGTACAGCAGCTACATGTGCAGAGAGCCGGAGCCGGCACTGACAGTGAGAGCGGCGGAGGCTGGTAACGAAGGTAAATATCGGGTAACCAAGGACAGGGCTTCTTGGTTACCCGATGTTTACCGTGGTTACCAGTGTCCGCAGAAGCCGGCTCCTGCTGCCTGCACATTTAAGTCCCCTTTACACACTGACACTTTCTAGCGATCATGTTGCACAGCGGGAAACAAAGGACCAAAGAATGGTCCTGAACGATTTGTAGCGATCAGCAACTTCAGAGCAGAGACCAGGTCGCTGATGTGTTTCACACACTGCAATGTCGCTGGGGAGGTCGCTATTACGTCACAAAACCGGTGACGTTACAGCGATGTCGTTTGCGATGTTGCAGTGTGTAAAGCCACCTTTAGTTTATGTCAGACAAATGTATTGTTTATTTTTTGTCCTATTCTAGGCAAATTCATTATGAGGCTTGCATACGTTTTCTGTGGAAGTTACAAATTGACCTTGCATTAGTTAGGCCCCGTGCACACGTTGAGTATTTGAGGAGTTTTTACCTCAGTATTTGTAAGTCAAAACCAGGAGTGGGACAATCAGAGGAAAAGTATAATAGAAACACGGGCACCACTTCTGTATTTATCACCCACTCCTGGTTTTGGCAAATACTGAGGTAAAAATCTCATCAGATACTGAGGTAAAAAATTCATTAACTACTGGGTAAAAAAAAACCCCTCATCAAATACTGAGGTAAAAAAACCTCATCAAATACTGAGGTAAAAATCTCATTAAATACTAAGGTAAATGACATCAAATACAGAGGTAAAAAAAAATCATGGAGTACTGAGGTAAAAAACGCATGAAATACTGAGATAAAAAAACCTCATCAAATACTGAGGTAAAAGACTCAAATACTCAACGTGTGCACATGGTTGCTGTCGCTGTTCTTTAAGTTTTATTAAGTCCTACTTGTTATATTATGTATAATCGTGCTATTTTCCTTCTCTTTTTTTTTTCGTTGTCTCTCTGCTTTTTCAATAAAGCTTATAAATCTATAAAGTGTAGCGGGAAAGTGCAGACTCTGATGAGATGTTTGTAAAATGCACATTCCTGGCACAGGATGCAACCTTCTAATATCTTGGAAACTTTCCCAGGGTCTCACTGATTTGTCTTCTGGCTGGAGAGTAGCCTGAAGTTTAGAAGAAAAGAAAAGGAAATTGGGCTATTTGTGGCTTTTTAATTTATTTTATTTTTAATCCCTACTTGACGTTTTTAATGAGGTGCACTAGGCGCAATCATGTACAGATGCACGCCACATTTTTTAGTAGGGGAATATTTAAGAGGGATTATTTCTATAATATCATTCTGTTTGTATTTCTTATTATGTGTGAGTAATGTGCTTTAATGGATGATTAGGTTAGAGAGGTTGCAATAAACATCAAAATCCCCGTAAGGAACATGTCCAGGTAATTAACAGTGGTCCCTTTCACAGACCATGTTATATTATTCACAGAATAATGTTGGGGAGCCCCTCCATTGTTCACAAAGTAAAAATTTTCCCAAACCTCCCCAGTATGATGGATACTTCTCCTCATAAGGCCCAAATGTTCAGTTTGCTCCAGAAGGACTGGAAGACTGTTGCAAAATACATTTTTACGCCAGCTCTTTAAAAAGTCGGCAAGGATTGACAAAGGAGGTGTAGCCTAGCACAATACATCAAATCCTTATTTTATTATTATTTATTATAAGCTTTGCGGAATATGTTGGTGCCATATAAGGAAGCATAAATAGCAGAAAAGTATTCCAGACTGGGAATGGAGTATATTTCTGTCTCTGGGGCACAGCAATGTCACTTAACCCCTTCAGCCCCAGGGCACTTTCCGTTTTTGCGCTTTTGTTTTTTGCTCCCCTTCTTCCGAGAGCCGTAACTTTTTTATTTTTCCGTCAATCTTGCCATATGAGGGCTTGTTTTTTGCGGGACAAGTTGTACTTTTAAATGAAATCATAAGTTTTACCATATGGTGTACTGGAAAGCAGCAAAAAAATTCCAAGTGTGGAAAAATTGCAAAAAAAGTGTGATGGCACAATAGTTTTTGGGATGTTTTAGGCTATGTGCGCACTAGAGCAAAATACCC
Source organism: Anomaloglossus baeobatrachus (assembly GCF_048569485.1). Classification (NCBI taxonomy): domain Eukaryota; kingdom Metazoa; phylum Chordata; class Amphibia; order Anura; family Aromobatidae; genus Anomaloglossus; species Anomaloglossus baeobatrachus. The sequence continues at coordinate 348,562,952 of NC_134357.1, read as the reverse complement.
GCGGATTTACCCGCGGATTTGCCGCGGAAATTTCTTGAGAAATGTCTGCAATCTTTGTGCAGACATTTCCCATGAAATTCTATGAGAAAAAAAAAAAGCTGTGCGCACTGGTGCGGATTTTTCTCAAGAAAGTTTCTTGAGAAAAGTTTCTCGAGAAAGTTTCTTGAGAAAATGAACATGTCCATTAAATCCGCAGGTATCCCGCGGATTTCTGCAGTACAGACTGCAAAAATCCGCTGGGAACCATCCGCGGGAAAATCGCGGTAAATCCGCGGCTAATCCGCGGCAAATCCGCATGCGGTTTTGCCGCGGATTTTTTCCGGAGGTCAGCAAATCTTTCACTCCCAGAAGTTTCTCGAGAAGATTTTCTCGAGAAACTTCACATCTCTAGTGCGCACATAGCCTAATTCACGGTGTTCACTATATGGTAAAACTGATGTGTGGGTATGATGCCTGAGGTCGGTGCAAGTTTGTAGACACCAAACATGTATAGATTTACTTGTATCTAAGGGGTTAAAAAAAATTCACAAGTTTGTCCAATAAAAATGGTGCACGTTTTGCGCCATTTTCCGAAACACGTAGCGTTCTTATTTTTTGGGATCTATGGCTCAGTGATGGCTTATTTTTTGCGTCTCGAGCTGATGTTTCTAATGGTAGCATTTTTGCGCAGATGCTACGTTTTGATTGCCTGTTATTGCATTTTGCGTAAAACTTGCGGCGACCAAAAAACGTAATTTTGGCGTTTGGAATTTTTTTGCCACTACGCCGTTTACCAATCAGATTAATTGATTTTATATTTTGATAGATCGGGCATTTCTGAACGCGGCGATACCAAATATGTGTATATTTATTTATTTTTTAACCCTTTAATTTTCAATGGGGGAAAGGGGGGTGATTTGAACTTTTAGGTTTTTGGGGTTTTTTTACATTTTTTAAAACTTTTTTTTACTTTTTTTATTTTATTTTACTAGTCCCCCTAGGGGGCTATAGCGATCAGCAATCCGATTGCTGATCGCTATCTGCTGATAACAGCTATACCGCTGTAAACAGCAGAAATAGTCACTTTCTTTTTTCCTCTGCTCCGTGCCGAGGAAGAATGAAAGTGAAACTTCATAGCATCAGGCGTCATCACATGACCCTGTGCTACGATGGCAACCACCGAACGTCACATGATCACTCACGTGACGTCCGGAGGGGGCGGCAGTAAGTAAAAAACATGGCCGCGCGCATATAGATCTCGCTGCCAGACTTTGGCAGCGAGATCTAAGGGGTTAATGTTCCGGGTGGAATGCGATTCCACTCGGAACATGTAGGCACACATGTTAGCTGTTGAAAACAGCTGATATGTGTGCCGATCCACGCCGCCTGCCCGCGGCAGGGGGCGGGGCTTACCGGGACACGATCCATGACGGAAAGATCCGTCCATGGTCGTGAAGGGGTTAAAGGGAATCTGTCAGGTCCTGTATGCACCACGAGCAGTTCTGGGCGCATATTGCTAATCCCTGCCTAGCAGTCCAAACCAATAGTAGAATAGATAAAGGGTTCTTTTGAAGAATTTGAAGAAGTATTTCTAAAGATCCCATATGATATGCTAATGTGGCCAGCGACTAGTTGAAAGGGCATTAATTCCTTTGGCTAGTAAGCCCCCATAGCATATAAGCATGCCCCTGTGGGCGTACTAACATGCTAATGCATGTGCAGCATCAGAAGATAATCTCACTCACCATGCTGCCATCACGTCCAATGCTGGACTTCGGCTCAGTGTGCATGATCCTGGACTTTCGGTCATGTTCACTATGAAGCCGAGTATACACGTCCTGGCTTCAAACTCGTGTAGTGTGCATGACCGAAAGTCCTGGATCATGCACACTGAGTCGAAATCCAGTGTTGGACGCGATGGCAGCAAAGAGATGAGCGCGACCATCCTCTGACGCTGAGCATTCATTAGCATGTTAGTACGCCCACAGGGCGTGCTTATAGACTAAGGGGGCCGACTAGCCAAGGGATCTAATACTCTTGAAATTAGTTTCTGGCCTCAGCATATCATATGGATCTGTAGAAATACTTTTTCTAAAGATCTCTTCATCCATGCTACTATATACAGGGACAGTTAGGCAGGGATTAGCAATATACACCCAGAACTGCTCCTGGTTCTGGGTGCATATTGCACCTGATATGTTCCCTTCAATGTATTTGATGCATCTTATGCGGGTGTCACATGATACGATCTATCGTGCGATCGCACAAGCGATCGTACCCGCCCCTGTCGTTTGTGCGTCACGGGCAATTAGTTGCCCGTGGCGCACAAAGTCGTTAAACCGCTGTCACACGTACTTACCTGCTGAGCAACGTCGCTGTGGGCGGCGAACATCCACTTCCTGAAGGGGGTGGGACGTTTGGCGTCACAGCGATGTCACACAGCGGCCGGCCAATAGAAGCAGAGGGGCGGAGATAAGCAGGACGTAAACATCCCGCCCACCTCCTTCCTTCCGCATAGCCGGCGGGAGCTGCGGGACGCAGGTAAGCTGTGTTCATCATTCCCGGGGTGTCACACGGAGCGATGTGTGCTGCCCCGGGTACGATGAACAACCGGCGCAAAGAAAAATAAACGACTTTTTAAAAATGAGCGACGTGTCAACGATACACAATTTGTGAACGCTCTGCGTCGCTCGTAGGTGTCACATGGGATGACGTCGTAAACGATAGCGGATGTGCGTCATGAAAACCGTGACCCCGACAACATATTGCACGATAGATCGCCCGCATTACTCCTGAGGACTGTGAATTAAGAATGGCTTGCAAAGTGCCAGTCTTGGTTAATCGGCCTCATGGTATTTAATGTAACTATTTTTTAGTATGAGGGATCACTATAAAATGACTGCTTGGCTGACATTCATCTTTCCTGACTCTACAATTACATCCTTGTTAATAGAATGGTATGTTTTCAGTAGTGGGTTGGGATAAGCATTTACCTGACTCATCTGGTGCTGCTAATCTCCTGGGAAAACAAAATTACTTTCAACTGGTCAAAATCCAATCTGTCTAGCATTTTGTGGTAGACTATGGACATTAAGGCCCCTTTACACTAAACAACTTACCAGCGATCCCAACAACGATACAACCTGATAGGGATCGCTGGTAAGTTGCTAGGAGGTTGCTGGTGAGAGGTCACACAGTCAGACGCTCCAGCGATCCCACCAGCAACCTGACCTGGCAGGGATCGCTGGAGGATTGCTACACGGGTTGCTGGTGAGCTGTCACCAGCAACCAGTGACCAGCCCCCAGCCAGCAGCGACGCACTGAAGCGATGCTGCGCTTGGTAACTAAGGTAAATATTGGGTAACCAACCCGATATTTACCTTGGTTACCAGCGCACGCAGCTACACGTGCAGGGAGCAGCCCCGCCTGCTTAGCGCTGGCTCCCTGCTCTCCTAGCTACAGTACACATCGGGTTAATTACCCGATGTGTGCTGCAGCTACATGTGCACAGAGCAGGAGCCGTGCACACTGCTTAGCGCTGGCTCCCTGCTCTCCTAGCTACAGTACACATCGGGTTAATTACCCGATGTGTGCTGTAGCTACACGTGCAGAGAGCAGGGAGCAGCGCATACTGCTTAGCGCTGGCTCCCTGCTCTCCTAGTTACAGCACACATCGGGTTAATTACCCGATGTGTGCTGTAGCTACACGTGCAGAGAGCAGGGAGCAGCGCATACTGCTTAGCGCTGGCTCCCTGCTCTCCTAGTTACAGCACACATGGGGTTAATTACCCGATGTGTACTCTGCTACACGTGCAAGGAGCAGGAGCCGGCACTGACAGTGAGAGCGGCGGAGGCTGGTAACGAAGGTAAATATCGGGTAACCATGGACAGGGCTTCTTGGTTACCCGATGTTTACTGTGGTTACCAGTGTCCGCAGAAGCCGGCTCCTGCTGCCTGCACATTTAAGTCCCTTTTACACACTGAGACTTTCTAGCGATCATGCTGCACAGCGGGAAACAAAGGACTAAAGAATGGTCCTAAACGATTTGTAGCGATCAGCAACCTCACAGCAGGGGCCAGGTCGCTGATGTGTTTCACACACTGCAATGTCGCTGGGGAGGTCGCTATTATGTCACAAAACCGGTGACGTTACAGCTATGTCGTTTGCGATGTTGCAGTGTGTAAAGCCACCTTAAGATTGCTGCCCAATATTATCCGGGTCATCTAGATCCTAGATCAGGAAATAGATATTCTATGGAGTTAAACCTAAGATATGGGCGGCAGACGCCAATGATTTTGCTAGCAGAAATTACTTGGGACATTGTTTGGCTCCATTTCTGCTCTTTGGTGGGTAATTACGACTGTGCTGGATTTTAACAGACAATCTAATGTTCCCCTTCAAAAAACAGCACCTGAGTCATCTGCCAGACTCTTTTTAGCACCACTCCAGCGTTTGTTTGTTTCTTATTTCACCATTGGTTTGATGCTTCAAATGTAAGTCCCCTGCCCTTATAGTCACCTGCCTCCGTCTTCATTTGTTATCGACACCGCCCTCATCGGTCTTTTGCAGTTTGTGAACTGTTTGCTGCTCCAGTGTTTCATGGAGCGAGACAGAGGTCACATCTCAATGCAAGTCTATGAGAGCATCATTCTGGCTCTTATAGACTTGTAGTGTTTGTGATGTAATACCTGATTTACGGCCTGTCAGAAGTTATGGTCACAAGAGGACTTAGATTTAAAGCACCACTCCAGAGGCGAAACCCCCCCCCAAACCAGTGGAGTTGTGCTTTTAGTATCCATACACTTTAGATATTTGTCGGCTGAAAGAAAATTCTGACATTCTTACAACACCCAACCCTCCCATACATCTGAACACTCGCTCTGCTGAGTGCCTCAGTGTTCCCTATGAGAGTACCATCCCTTGCGGTGGCTTATCACCAGTCCTCAAGGCACACCAAGGCTATGTGCACACGGTGCGTTTTTCGCGGCGTTTTTGCGCGTTTTTCGGGTGCGTTTTTGGCCTCAAAACTGCATGACTTTGCTTCCCCAGCAAAGTCTATGAGTTTTCATTTTTGCTGTCCCCACACAGCGTTTTTTTTTCAGCTGCGTTTTTGTGGTGACCACAAAAACGCAGCATGTCAATTATTCCCGCGTTTTTCACTGCGCTTTTCATCCATTGAGTTCAATGGGATGTTGAAAGACGCAATGAGAAACGCAAATAGCTGCGTTTTGGTGCGTTTTGGTGCGTTTCTAAGACCAAAAACGCAGCTATAAACGCAGGAGGTGGGTAGTAAAGTGACGTGTACAGGAAGAGGATTCCTTCTGTCAGTATAGACAGAAGCGTGAATCCTCCCGGTACCGTCACCGTCGCTTCCACCTCCCGTCCTGTGCATGTATGCTGCCGTGCGGCGCCATGTACAGGCAGGAGATGGAAGCGGCTGCGAAAACAAAAGTTAACAGTAGAAAAAAAAAAAAAAAGTTATACTCACCTGTCTGCAGACTCCCGGTGCCATGCCCGCTCCCAGCTCCTCTCACGGTATCGCCACCCCCGCTCCGGCTGTGTGCAGACGGCCGGGAAACCTCCGGCTCCGATGGATGCAGGACCTGGCGATGGATCACCTGATGCAGTCACCTGACGCATCAGGTGATCGTAAGTATCGCGATGACGCGGGCGCCCGGCCGGTATCAGCGGATGCGTCAGGAGACTTCATCCCTGATAACCGGCAGCTGCTGCAGCGATCGGACAGGATCAGACTCCCGCCCCATCGCTGCAGGAGCTGCCGGTATTCAGCACATAAGTGAGTATTATTATTTTTTTTTTTTTTTTGCGCTGATGCATCAGCTGATTGTATAAAAGTCGTTTATACAATCAGCTGCTGTGTCATGTGATTCAGGCACTTGATCCTGACACATCATCTGATCGCTTTGCCTTCCAGCAAACCGATCAGATGATATTGGATCCAGATTGGACGGCGCGGGACCCTGACCCAGGATTACTGCGGAGGGGGGCTTCTTTATTTCAATAAAGATGGAGTCACTAATTGTGTTGTGTTTTATTTCTAATAAAAATATTTTTCTGTGTGTTGTGTTTTTTTTTTATCTTTACTAGAAATTCATGGTGGCCATGTCTAATATTGGCGTGACACCATGAATTTCGAGCTTAGGGCTAGCTGATAATATACAGCTAACCCTAACTCCATTATTACCCGGCTAGCCACCCGTCACCAGGGCAGCCGGAAGAGTTGGATACAGCGCCAGAAGATGGCGCTTCTATGAAAGCGCCATTTTCTGGGGTGGCTGCGGGACTGCAATTCACAGCGGGGGTGCCCAGAAAGCATGGGCACCCTGCACTGTGGATTCCAATCCCCAGCTGCCTAGTTGTACCCGGCTGGACTCAAAAATTGGGCGAAGCCCACGTTATTTTTTTTTTAAATTATTTCATGAAATTCATGAAATAATTTAAAAAAAAAAGGGCTTCCCTATATTTTTGGTTCCCAGCTGGGTACAAATAGGGAGCTGGGGGTTGGGGGCAGCCCGTACCTGCCTGCTGTACCCGGCTAGCATACAAAAATATGGCGAAGCCCATGTCATTTTTTTTTTGGGGGGGGGCAAAGAAATCCTGCATACAGTCCTGGAAGGAGGATGCTGAGCCTTGTAGTTCGACAGCTGCTGTCCGCTCTCCTGCATACACTATTGGATCGAGGATGCTGAGACTTGTAGTTCTGCAGCTGTCTGCTCTTCTGCATACGCTGAGCCTTGTAGTTCGACAGCTGCTGTCTGCTCTCCTGCATACACTATTGGATCGAGGATGCTGAGACTTGTAGTTCTGCAGCTGTCTGCTCTTCTGCATACACTAGTGGAGAATGAAGAACACATTGAAGAAGGAAATGACATCAGACCTTTTTTTTTTTGTTCACTGATAAAAAACGCATAAAGACGCAGTGAGCAAAAACGCAGCAAAACGCAGCAAAAAAACGCACCAAATCGCGGCAAAACGCGTGCGTTTTTTGCCGCGTTTTTTGGACGCAGGTGCGTTTTTGTGCGTTTTTCGCGGCCAAAAACGCACAAAAACGCAGCGTCAAAAAAACGCAGCGTGTGCACATAGCCCAACAGTGCATGTTTTCAGGATTTCCTTAGTATTGCACAGGTGATAATTTAATCACCTGCAAAGGTGCTGAATCCAACACCCATGCAATGCTAAAGAAATCCTGAAAACATGCACTGTTGGTGTGTCTTGAGGACTGGAGTTGGGAACCTCTGACTTAGAGAACAAATTGATCAGTGCGAAATCGAACATGCCGGATCCTTATTTCCATGACAATCATCTGTTAGGGGCACCCGTGCACATTACACTGTCCGCTGAATCCATTTATATTGGAGGTTTTAGCCAATGTTAGTTGCATATGTATGGAGGTCTTTATCCCCCACTGTATGGCAAAGAACATATCTGAGCGTTATTGGGCAGCCAAGGGACAAAGATTCCTCATCTGACAAATATCTGAAATGCGTGGTGGTCAGGTTAAAGTTGTTTGTAGTGTTTTCTCAATTTTTTATGCACATTTATTTGTCAATGATTAGCAACACTAATTGGCTGCTAATCTAATCTTCACTTATCTATTACCTATGGACACCTATAGGAAATCATAGTCCAAATTCTTGCTGGGACATCTGTGTGCATTCACACCATCAAAGAAACAGACTTTTTTACATAATTTACTGTTACGGCTATGGAAATGTAGATTTGTAAAGCTTTTGCCTGCCATTGTGTAGCTGATGTTCCTTGGTTGACTATTATGAATATAGCCTATCAAGAATAGCTAGGGAGAATATTAGTTCCACCATTTTCCATTCATTCTATATATAGTTTGGCGTATGTGTAAAATGTTGCCTGCAGCAACTGTGGTATGTGCTTTTCAGCGGAGCAAGGGCAACAGAGATATCCTTGTTTCAGAGTGTGTAATGGATGGTTTGTAAGGTTTTGGTTAACAGAATAGTATGTGTCTGAGTATTCCCTTCTTTTTCTGCATAGTCAATTACACACACTATGAATGTGGCCCTTGAAGCCAACTAAATGTTAATTGTGCAGCTTATGCAGAAACCTAGTTTTTGGAGAGCCTAAGGTTTTCAGAATTATTTCTGGAGGGTTTCAGACCTGGAAATACAGTAAGATAGGTAACCAGCGATGTTAGAGGCTGATAGGTTTCTGTATTTTCTATTAGTAGTATCAGAATTGTGCTTTGCTTCTTCAAAAAGTTTACAGAAAACAAAAGATTGAAGGAAACTATCCAGCAGAACTCAATGAAACTCCCCACAAAAAGCCAGATGTCTCACTGATTTTGAGCGCTGTTGCTCACACATTGGGCTCATCCTTGAATCCTTGTGCGACCAGTAGCTGTTTTTGCAGACCACATTATTGGCGTAGTACTTGCATCAGGCAGAAGAATTAGGCAGTCTATGCCCAGCTTTAGATTTCATTTAACGGCCTTCAGCTTGATTTCGAGCCATGGCGACTTGATGCATGAATACTCTGTAGGAAGATCGATCTTGTACCAGCCTAGATAGGTCCACCGGGGTCTTCTCTGCCATTTTTTTGATTGTATCAAGCCATCAAATTGCTGGTCTTCCTTTTCGCCTTTTTACATCTATGCTTCTGACCATGATGTTCTTCTCCAGTGATAACTCTCTTCGTAGTATGTGTCCAAAATAGGTAAGTCATAGCTTAGTGATCCTTGCTTCTAGTTACGTGTTTGGCTTGATTTGTTCCAAAATTGATTTGTTTGTTTTTCTTGCCAACCATGGTATTGATAACAACATCCTTCTCCAGCACCACCTTTCTAAGCCATGGATTCTTCTTCTCACGTGTTTTTTTTTATCATTCTGTTTCCCATCCAATGTTACCCCAGAAAAAAACAGACTATGTTTGAGGCGTGTCTTCGTCACCAGTGAAAAGTTACTCAATTTGAGGACCTTGTCCAATGGCTTCATTGTTGATTTGCCCATAGCTTTTCTTCTATTGACTTCTGATGTCGTTGCTGCATCTTGAGTGATCATTGATCTGAGTAGGTTGAAGTCCTTTGCAACTTCAAGTTTGTCATTGTCTATCTCAAAGGTGTCCCGGTCATGCCTGACATCAGTCAATATCATTACCTTCTTTGTATTGAGTAGCAGTCCCGTGTTTGAGCGTTCCATCTTGATACCCCATATTTAGTCCTTCATTCTATCTATGCTTGTTAGGATTGGCTATGAACTGTTCCTTTTGTTAAGATTTCTTACATTATTTTAATTTCTATCAGATGACTGCTGAGCCTCTGTATTGTTACTAATGGTGAGGGAAAGGTTAGCAAAAATGAAAAGAGGAAAATCTATACAATGTGTAGATTCCGGCTAATATGGCAAAGAAAATGGCAAGGAAAAATAAATTGTAAGCCTTTTTAGTTGTAGTAGTCTAGTGCTCAGCCACATGGGGTTAAACCGTTAACCTTTTAAATACATCCCATTTCATGTGGGATTTTGCCTTGCCAGTAGATTTTCTTTGTACATTGAATATGATGGAAATTTTGATTTCTTAGGCATCTGTTCCGCCTTAGACAACAACCGGCGGCTGCCTGCACACTAGGACTCCAGCCGAGTTCTTGTTTCTAGATAGATTTTTGGCTGTGACTTCCATTATGTTGGAGAGTATTTGTGCATGGTTGGATTGTCCACTGTGCCAGGATAGGAATAGAACTCACATACTTAGGTCTTACTAGCGAATGCCTTTGGTTAGAAAGCTTTTCTGAAGCAAAGAGTTGCCAGTGCTATCCATTCGATATGTCTGCTCCTAATTTTGTCATTGCTTTGTGTTTTTAGGTAACCAGTGGCATCTAGCTTTAATTATGTAGTGCTTGTAAGCATGTTCTCTGTAGACAATCTGAGATGGCATATGAATGCTATACTAAGGCTGGCAGACAACTAATGCAATTTGATTCTTCTATTTGCTTTGAAAACATGGCTCACCATTTGCCTATGTTACGTGATGAGCTAATGCAAACTGTAATGTAATGAGTTTCCCTTTGTTGAACCTCAAGAACATATGCTCAAACTCTTTGAACCTTGGTCACATTGCTGTTAAATTACTGATATCTTAGTATATGTTTTGTATTCTTTCATTTTCAGACATAGTAAATTAAAATATGTAACGTTACAATTTTTAGCATAAATCTTCATTAACAGAGGATATGGTTGATGGGGTTCAGGGTGGGTTGTAGTTTTGGCAAATTTGAAAGAGGTTCTTCAAAAAGATGTATTGAACAGTTGTGGCCAAAAGTTTTGAAACTGACAAAATTGCTGGAGTGTTTTATTTGATTCAGACAGTTGTGGACATCTGAAAGAATAATTGTCCAGAGAAGAAAATTTCAGCACTAACATGAGTCCTGTGTCATGTCAACAGTAAATCATCCCGAGACCTTTCATGTATGGGGTTGTCTTTCATCCAAAGAAGTGAGCCCACTCATACTTTTACCATTAATAAAGAATCATATCTAATCTAATCATCCTCCAAAAGAAACTTCTTCCAATGATCCAGTAGTGATTTGGTGATGAGCAATGCATTTTCTAGAATGGTGGCACACCATTTCATAAGGCAAAAGTGATAGCTAAGGGTCTCGGTGAACAAAGCATTGACATTATGGGTCTATCAAATCTCATCAGATCTCAATTCCATTGAGAACCTGTAGTCAATCCTCAAAAGGTCAGTTGACAAACAAAATCACAGAACATGTGATGAACTCAAAACGTAGGTAAGAATAGGTTGCCATTTTTCAAGATTTGGCCCAGAATTTGATATTCACCGTGTAAGGCTATGTGCGCACTTACCGGATTTTGCCGCGGATTTTCCGCGGATTTGATGCATGTTTCGCTGCAGAAAATGTTCATAACATCTCTGCAGTGAATCACCAGCAAATCCTATGGAGAAAAAAAATCCTGTGCGCACTGGGCGGAATTTGACAGCTGCATGTTTTGTTGCGGGAATCCCGCAGCAAAAACAAGTGCATGTCATTTCTTTTCCGCACATCGCTGCGGGATTTCACTCCATTGACTCAATGTTAATCATGAAATCCCGCAGGGAATAACGCAGGCAGCAAATTCTGTGCGGTTCACTGCGTTTTCCTGCGTTATTCCCTGCGGTATTTCGCGGTTTACCTCCGGTAATGTGCATCGCTTGTCTGCGGTTTTGCAGGGAAGTGATGTCATTACAGGAAGAGGAAGCCGTGCAGAGAGTAAACACACACACATCACAGACACAGAACACATCACAGACATAGAACACATAGACACAGACACATAGAACACACATAGAAAGAAAACGGAAATATAGAAAAAAAAGAACGTGGGCTCCGCTGCATATTTACCTTCCAGCCGAGGTAAGCACACAGCGGCGGCCCGGTATTCTCAGGCTGGGGAGGGAGAGGGGCAGGGATAATGTCCCCCGCCTCCCTCCCCCTCCCGCAGCCGAGAATATCAGCCGCAGCTGCCCCGGCACTGTCGCATGCATTATGCGGCACTACCGGAGTGTCCTCGGCTCTTCTTGCCACCGTGTAGCAGTGGTGGCAAGGTAATACAAGGGGTTAATGATGGTGGGGGACCACCGCCATTAACTCCAGGCTTGATCATGGCAGCGTCTATGAGACAGCTGACATGATCAACCCGTAAGTAAAGTGAATAAAACACAGACACCGAAAAATCCTTTATTTTAAATAAAACCAACAAGCCTCGTTCACCATTTTATTAACCCCTCCCAAACAAAGCTCCGGCGTAATCCACAGGTCCGACGTCCTGCGCTGCTTCCATCCAGCCGCGACTGTCACAGACACAGCGCTGAATGAAAGCAGCAGACAGCAGAGGTAATTACCGATCATTTCCCACGGCCGGTAATGTGAACTCACTGCCGACCGTGGGAAATGCAGCGATCTGTCCTCTATCTATCCATCTATCTATCTGTCTGTCTATCTATCCCTCTATCTATTCTTCTGTCTATCTACTATCTCAGAATTAAATGACTTTTTTTTTTTTTTTTTTCAATGTGCTTTATTGCATTGAATGCAATAAAGCACATCCCAACCCGCACGCGGCAAAACCGCGGCAATACCGCGGTAAAACCGCAGCAAACCGCGGCAAACCGCATGCGGTTTTCGGGTGCGGTTTCACGCGTTTTTTTACCGCGGGTGCGGTAATCTTTGAGAGGATGCGGAATTTTCACAAGAAAATTTCATTTCCCAGTGCGCACATAGCCTAAGGGCGAATTGCAGATTTCTTGAAAAAATAAGTGTCAACACTGTAAATATTGAGTCTTTGCATAAATATGATTTAATTTTTTAATAAAAGTTTAAAAAAAGCCATATGAAATACTTGTAATTGTACTTCAGTAACCATACAAAGATCTGACTAGTGTAACTTGCAATGCATGGCCAGAGTGCAAAATCTTTAACAGGGCGCTCAACTGTCATGGATCTTTTCATATGAGCTAGAGGAACCTTTTGGAGACCATTAGGCCCAATGCCCACGCTGTGTAGTTTTGACTCGTATTTTCAGAAATCTGCCGCAAAATCTGCATGTTCATTGTGAAGCCAGCCAAATCTATGAGATTCAGAAGTGCTGTGACCACGGTGCTTATTTTTCCCTTGCGTATGTGCTGAAGATTTGGTGAAGAAAAAAAGAAATCTGCACCAAATACGCAAAGGAAAAATACTCAACGTGGGCACAGCACTTCTGAATTCTCATAGACTTTGATGACTTCACAATGGACATGCAGACACATGCTGCAGATTTCTGAAAATCGGAGACAAAATTCGCAGCGTGGGCACAGGGCCTTGGGTGCGATTAACCCTTGCACCCATTGTAGTTAAGCCCAGGGCTTTGACTAAAAGATCTAAAAAACATTGAGGCAGAAAACTTTGTGAAAACCAAAATTTGTTTGAAGGGTATTCCAATTTCCAAGATCCTATTCCAATATGTAGTAGGTGTAATAATTAAGACCACACATAGTGAGTTAGATAGTTGCTCATGGTCATAACCATGGATACCTAAGCTGCAATGCCCTGCACATGAGGTAAGAGACATGGCTATATCAGAAATATACTACATATTTAATTGGAGGTATTTGCTAACATGATTATTATACCTAATATATATTGGGATAGGATCTTGGAGATGGGAATACGCCGTTAAGTCTGAAGACCTTTGGCCACAACTGTACATGTGTTAAACTTTCTTTACTCTAGAATTAAATCAGACCCACCATAGTTCTACTAAACCGCAGTTCTAAAACTGCAGGTGCTGTGTATGTGTATGTGTGGTTCTCGAAGTTAAATAGACAGGTACACAACTAAAATATTCATCTTTTAAAGGGAATTTGTCCTTAATCATGAATTGTTGTTTAAATCAGGTTTTTGCATTAAACATACTATATTTTTGGGGTACTTTTTTATCTCCCCCCTATTATGATTTTTATTAAAAATTAGAAGTCTTGTAGTTTTTGCATTAGCTACTTGTCCTTTTTAGACTCAACTTGTTGTTTCAGAAAATCCACAGGTACATTAACATCAATAAATAGACTTATTGCTGTATTGTAGCATCTAATGAACCTGTGCAAAGGTTTTTGTGAACAAAAGGGGGGCAGGGAAAGCTGTGACAACACCTTTGTGAATGGTGGATCCTGTGTTATCAGATCAGCTGGGTATTGAGGTGTTACTTGTAAATTTGTAATGCTGCCTGTGCTGATAAGGAGCCTTCTAAAAAGTATTCTTGAAAAGACAAGAAGTATGAGTCCACAATGGCCCCAGTGACCAGTCTGACAATTGCAAAATTACCAAATTTGTTTTTTTTAAATAAAAATCCTCATGATATGAAAAAAAACCTTGCAATTTTTCTTTTTTTATTTTATTTATACATTTTTTTTTTAAACCTGATTTAAAAAAGTCATTTTCTGACGACACATTCCCTTTAATGACGCCTTATGTGGAACCAAAATTTTAAATCAACTAATTAACAAAGTCTTATTACTTACAATATTTTGAACAGCAATCAATTTCTTTGACCTTAACTGTTCAAGACTTTATGACCAGCACTATGGGACATTTTGTTATTACTATATTGAACCTTAACCACCAAGTCTACATAAAATGGTCACTGGTCTAGGAGAGAGAATAAAATACAGAATATGCCAGGAGTGGTAAACGCTGGGATTTACATTAGTGAATTGAGTTTGCTAGTAGATGCAATTTAACATATTATTAGGTATATCTCACCAGAAAATGACCTACTATTTAAATAAAATGTACAAAAAAAGTTTTATGTTCCTTAAATTATTTTTTTCAGTTTTTGTTTATATATCACTTTCCATATTAAAAAAAAATAATAAAAAAATCTACACTACGTACAGATCACATTTTGGTAGTCATCTCCTAATCATCACACATAGTATTACAATGACTGATATTACCTCTATAAACAGTAGGTATTACAGGCTGACCTCATACACAATAGGTGATGTTCACATCTCACCTCTTCCCCCTCTCTGTACAATGACCTCTGCACAGGTGACCAGGCATGTTAAAATAACTCTTTCATAGACGTTAATGATTCATTGTGCATTGCGATGTTCGGCTCTGCCCGCACTTGGTGGCATGGCGGTGTAAGACTCTATTCACACTAAAGAGTCTGACAGGCAACCTGATGCTTCAGAGTTGTTCAACCAGAGCAGAACATTGACTGATTCACGTTCACTGGTTTTCAGCATCACAGGAGTTAATTCTTGCAGACTGGTGAGCAGGAACTAGGAGCTCAGGTTGCTAATTGCCCCGTGCACCTGTCTCCTCCCTATTTAAGGTACCGGTTTCTTTCAGACTGTGGTGATAACAGCTTGAGCTTGTGCAGCGATTCCAGTCTTATTTTGGTGAGCCAATTTTGGTGATTTGTGGTGTGCTTATTGTGCGGTGTGGAAGTTTCCCGGTTGTCTGTTTCTTTTCTCCCTTTTGTGTTATTTTCCCCTGTGCACGCATTGTCGCTCCTTTGTGTTTGCTTGTCATGTGTACAAGTTTTGGTTTCTCCCCGTCCGTGTTTTGTGGGATTTTTGATTATGGTCCCGGCTCACACCTTGGGTAGAGGAGGTGCAGGGGAGTTATACCAGGGTTTGGACAGCAGTTGGGGTCATTTGTGGCGCCCTGGACAAGCCAGGACGTCACAGGAACTGCAACAACACACCCCACACCCCGGTTAGGCACATCAGTCACACACGCAAATCCTTGTTGCCTCCCTCCAGGGGCTGATGTCCACACCAGGTGGGGTGGAGCCAGGCGGTTGGCCCCACCCACCGAGGAATTCACAGTCCTGGAGGCGGGAAAGGACGGAGTTGAGTTAGGGAAAGTGAAAGGAGAGGAGTGAAGTGGTAGTGGAGCAGACTGACCATGTCCGGGTACGTGGCCCGGGCACCCAAGAGCAAGGTTGGCAGACAGTGGTGACCGTCTGCAGGAGAGGCCGATTGACGCATAACCGTAAGGACTGGGGACGGGCATTGGCCCGCCGATACCGAACCGGGGAGCGAAGAGAAGCCAGCACCATTCGGCAGGGCCTACGGACCCCGACCAGGCTTGGAGTCGCCGTTAAACCGGTCAAATCCGTCAGCGACTGGAACCTCCGGGGTTTCCCAGCAGCAAAGACCCGACTAAAGGCAACCGCTCAACCGTGAAGGGAAATACAGCTACCGCCATAGCTAGAGTTCCCAGGGCCAGAGCCTGCGGGCAAAAAGGGGCTCCTCTGGCAAACACACCGCTGGGGAGCGGGCTACCGGTGGGAAGCCATCGGGGCCGAAAACACATCACAGGTGCAGGGAGAGACAGTCACCGCCAACCTACTGGGAGTGACCACCGTAGCCGCCTGTGGGACCCACCCATCCAGCCGTTTGTTTTACCAGAGACTCCGTGTACGTTATTGGCTGAATGATTACCACCGTGCCGTCAGGCACAGCGCTGCCCCTGCGACCCTGCACCTCACCAAACCCCGCCATCCACCTTTCAGTCACCATCACCGGGCACCGGGACCACCAAAACCCCCCTACCCACGGAGGGGAGAGAAACATCTCGGCTGCTCCCTGTCATCGCTCCCGGGCTCCCCGTCCAGAGCAGCGGTGGTTTCCCAACCTCACCACAACCGTGGGTGGCGTCAAGGACTGACTTCCCAAACCCCAAAAACTATTCCCCTTTCACTCACGGGCGAGGAGCGCCGCTCGAGTCCCCGGATCCGGCCCACCGCTCGAGCCACCGAGCAGCAGCAGCAGCCAGACCCGAGCCGCGAGCGGGGTCGAGCAGCGTACCCCCCGCCCGCGACACATGCTGGCTACTCAGACCTCGCTACCATCAAGTGTACCTCTGAGCTAAGGGAGAGCGCAGGGTCCCCAGTCTGAGGGTCAGTCTAGGTGTCCTCACTCTGTCACTCTGCCCCGTGACACATTACTTCCTTAATCGTGTTTAGAAAATAAATTTACAATTAGAAAATAAAAGCATTAGAAAAAAGGGTTATGTTTCATGATCTGGTTTTATTTATTATTTTAAATAGTATTGATAATACATTTCCTTTAATATCAAATATCTGCATAAGAATTCATGAACATTAAAGTGTAGCCCTCAGCATCATATACCCAGTCCCCAATTTATCTTACCATTATAGCAACATTAATCTCAGAAAGATTGTCATGAGCCAAATCCTGCACTATAACCTCCCCTCCACAATACAGAGGGGTGATACCTAGAGTCCCCCATTACTGGTATAACAGCAAAGCTTCCCTCACAGTACACACTCTGTACCCCGTACAATATTCTCATTGTAGACATTCCTACCACATTATTGTATCCAGCTTCAAGCACTCTCTAACTGGCAGTATCATCTAATCTCCAGTTTGTCATATTTATCTTCTCTTCTTGGCCAATACATGCACATCCATGTCTGCTCTTCTGAAACTTTCAAAAGTCATCTGGAGACCTTCTCTTCATAGCTGCTTGCTAGACCTGGTGCTAATGCACCAAACTGGCTGAGAGTCGTGAGCCACATGGGTACGCAAGCCAAACATGGCACTCAAGGCACAGGTTGGGGACTGCTCATGTACCCTGTACGCACCACCTCTTCCCCAGTCATTTCCATGCATATCTATCTACCGTAGTTAATGACACAAGCGGGATCAAAGCAGCAAAACACATTTTTTTCTTAAAATAGATAAACTTCACACTCACTGAAAATACCCCTGCTCACATTAGTGAAGCATATTTTTAGAGTTTGGGAACCTGAGTACCTGGAGATGACCAACACAAACACAAGGAGAATATGCAAATACTATGAAGCCTAATAGGTTTCAAACCAATGGAAACATTGTTTCATTGGACAGTGTGGAATACCAAGTGAGGAGGAAGAGTAGACTAATAAGCCTGTGTCAGAACAAGTCCAGTGTGGCATCAATTTACAGTGACACTTAGGATTTCATGTAGATGTGCTATACAGGACATAGTTGTACATGCATACTGTAAGATGGCAGCTGCACAGTCCTGGATTGAGTATGTGTCACTGAGGTGCATAGCCTTGGTGATGTGAAACCCAGAGAAAATGCTGAAAGGTTTATTTAATGGACCATTTTTTTGGGCCCAGGTTTTAGGAACAGGCTGGGTAGGTCTGGTCATTAACTTATGTCTAATCCAGGCTTTGCAGCTCATTTAAAAGGCATCTCAGCTGCCTCGGAAGGCGTCTGAGACTTAAAGGTAACCTTTCAGGTGCAATATGCACCCCTAACCACAAGAAGTTCTGGGTGCGCATTACTAATCCCTGCCTAACTGTCTCCATATCTAGTAGCATACATAAAGTGATCTTTAGAAAAAGTATTTCTAAAGATTCTTTATAATATGTTAATAAGGCCTGAGACTAGTCGCAAAGGTGTTACTTCCCTTGGCTAGTCAGCCCCCTTAGCATAATGAATGCGCAACGTCAGAGGCATGGTCAATCTCACTGGTGTTTGCTGCCACCGTGCCCGACGCTGGATTTCGGCTCAGTGTGCATGATCAGAAGTCCCGGACTTCCAGTAATGCATACTATAAAGCTGGGTATATGCGTCCCGGCTTCAAACTGGTGTAGTGCGCATGACTGGAAGTCTGGGGACATTCTGATCTTCCGCACTGAGCCGAAAACCAGCGGTGGCAGGAGAGGTGAGAGCGACCATACCTCTCATGCTGCTCATTTAGCACATGTTAGCACACCCACAGAGACGTACTAACATGCTAAGGGAGCCGACTAGCTAGGGGAAGTTACACCATTGCAACTAGTCCCTGGCCTCATTAGCATATGATAAAGAATCTTTAGAAATACTTTTTCTAAAGATCTCTTCATGCTACAAGATATAGGGACAGTTAGGGAGGGATTAGCAATATGCACCAAGAACTGCTCATGGTTCTGGATGCATATTGGACCTGACAGGAAACTACCTCTTGTTCATGAGAAGACTTGTGTTCCTGCGTAGATCTGGGTAGAGACCTATTGTAAACAGGTGAGACCCTCCTGCTTGATGGACTGTTTTGTTTGTTATACCTTTACACCCAAGAGAACGCTGTTTTCTGTTCATTTGTTGGTGATTTAAGGATTTTAATAAATCTTCCAGTTTTGCACCAAGCAACTTCGTGCCCAATACTCACAGAAAAAGGAAGGAAAAACTTGCTAAAAAATGTGCTCTTTTTTTGCATGACATGTGAAGGCTGCGAATGTGCATCAATTTCCCAAAATCACAAAATCAGATATGGAAGAGTTAAACCGATCCAAACAGAAATAGAAAACCTAAAAGCAATAAATCCTTTAAACAGTTCTGCCAGATGGCTTGAGTGTTAAATACTCAACAATGCTAAACGAACATCTAATCCCACATCTAAAACCAACGTATAGTAATATTTTTACACATGGCAGTCTTTCCAAAGATTTTTAATAAAGCCAAAATTGAATGTCCCAGTGTTTTTGTAATTCACACGCTAAAGTTAAATCCAGATGAGGCTCTTTGTGTTTTGTATAATTGTTAGATTTTTTTTGGCAGCTTTAATAAATCTTCACCAAAAATACAAACCACATAAAGTATTTCTTGAAATAACAGACCACAGAGCTATTTTAGATGGCATAGGCATTAACTTGGTAATAACGTGCACACAATGGCGAAATGATACTTTGATTCTTCAGACAGATGAACATGGCTTGTTCTCTGGAAATGGCATCAATTTTTACATTTCATATTTTAGATATTTTTATTTTTTTAGCCAAATCTCGTAAGTAATGAGAAAGGTGTATGTGATCTTCAGAGAGGTTATGAAATAGAAGGAGCTGGTGCTAATTTGGCAACAATTGCTTGACCAATATACAAAAATTTAATTCACATGTGTTTTATTTATATTTTTATATATATATATATATATATATATATATATATATATATATATATATATATATATATATATATATATATATATATATATAAAAAATGTCTGTGTGTGTGTGTATATGGAGAGGGGGTGGGAGATAGAGGATAAAGATATGGCTTGTATTTGTTGGTAGACCATGAGTGAAATCTTGGTTAATGATAAACTCACCGAGTAAACACAATATCACATGCTGTTAATGCACACTGCCGAGAACGCTGTCCCCAGATCCTAAAAGGTAGCACATGTATAAAGAGAGTCCAAGGTTCAGCAAAGTAAAACCATACCACCTGTCTCATTTTAAAGAGGAGTTGTCAATCAGATCATATTGGTCACTTGTTCCTCTTATTTTATTCCCGCTGTTCCCCTGAATATTCCGTTGTTCTTTTTTTGCTTTGAGCTAATTTTTATGGTCTCTATCATGGGGAAGTGGCTTACAGGATTCTCTGTGGGTGTGTCTTTAAGCTGATCTGCATAGTTACTCATTGAGCAACACCCCTTTGTAAAAGACCATAAAAAAGTACTAAATAAAAAGTCCCACATCTCTGGAACCATACAGCAGATTTTAAAAAGAAAAACCATGCAATGCTCAGGAAATCATGGAGAATAAAGCAAGAACAAAAACTGGTCACTTTTGACCAGTCGGTTGTTCCTCTTTAAAGGTTTCCCCAATATTTATCTACAACAACATACCTTAGTACATTTAGTGATTTGCCCTGACAGTATTTTTTAGGTTTATGTTACAAGTGAAAAGGTTTTGGTACCGTGTTAGCCAGTTGAAAAATTATTGAATATTCTCAGTGAGAGGAACAAAATTATAATCTTGTGATACCTTTTAATGGCTAACTAAAACTTTATCACTTTATTTTATTTTAGTTAGCCATTAAAAGGTATCACAAGATTATAATTTTGTTCCTCTCACTGAGAACATTCAATAATTTTAGGTTTATGTGTCACATTACTTGACCAATAGAGTGCATTCCAGAATTGGGAAATATACGGAGCTGGTGAAACATGTGCCACAGGTACTGGGTACCATTGTGGGGGATGTCACCAAGATTTTCAGCCTACGGTAGTTAAGGGTATTTAGGACTAGGCTAGCAGATAATTGTAGCTTAGCTATTGATAGTTTCCTGGTATTATGAATTTAGTGGTCTGTGTGTTGCAAATTAGGTAGCTTTATGAGATAAAATACCGCCTGTAAAATGTAGCCAACAGACTCCTAAATGGCAAATCTGTCTACTCAAGAAGACATTTTGTTCATAGCTAGGCCGATTTACCACTGAAAATGCCAAGAAAATTTGAGCGGCAAAGCATTCAAGTATATAAGCATTCAAGGTATAAGATATCTCTATCGTTATTCACCTATCTTAACCCAAACAGGCTTATGAAAGACAACCTTAAAACTTCCATACAATTTCTTTTCTGTGATATAGGTTAGGGCTGGTTCACACTAAGCGACAGCGAGGTCGCTGTTACGTCACCATTTTCTGTGACGTAACAGCGACCTTGTAAGTCGCTGTTATGATCGCTGCTTAGCTGTCAAACACAGCAGCCGAAGCAGCGATCATAACCGCGAGAGCAGGGAGCCGCGCACACTGCTTAGCGCTGGCTCCTTGCTCTCCTAGCTACAGTACACATCGTGTTAATTAACCCGATGTGTACTGCAGCTACATGTGCAGAGAGCAGGGAGCCGCGCACACTGCTTAGCGCTGGCTCCCTGCTCTCCTAGCTACAGTACACATCGGGTTAATTAACCCGATGTGTACTGCAGCTACATGTGCAGAGAGCCGGAGCCGGCAGCACAGGCAGCGTGAGAGCTGCGGAGGCTGGTAACTAAGGTAAATATCGGGTAACCACCTTGGTAACCCGATGTTTACCCTGGTTACAGCTTACCGCAGCTGCCAGATGCCGGCTCCTGCTCCCTGCTCGCTTCATTTCGTCGCTCTCTCGCTGTCACACACAGCGATCTGTGTGTCACAGCGGGAGAGCGCCTTTGAAGAAAACGAACCAGAGCTGTGTGTAACGAGCAGCGATCTCGCAGCAGGGGCCAGATCGCTGCTCAGTGTCACACACAGCGAGATCGCTAATGAGGTCACTGTTGCGTCACCAAAACCGTGCCGTAGCAGCGATTTCAGTAGCGATCTCACTATGTGTGAAGCACCCCTTAGGGTTGATTTGTCTAGCAGAGAATCTTGTAATGCCCTCAAGCTCTGACATGATAATGAATCCCACCAATCTGTTGTTTCTGCTTCTGGAGCTGATTTTTGGGCAATCAGTTGCCATTAGTTTATCTTTCTTATGAGACATGCCCTGTGTAAGATAGATTATGACACAATTATAAGTGGACCTGTATATGTTCTTTATGGATGTAGCTTGGCCTTCAGACGCATCTCAGATGATTGCAAGGAGCCCTAAAGATAACAAAGAACATCAGCCTCTTTGACAACTCATGTAGGCCAGGGTGCTGACTTTTTTTAGTAATAGGAGACTGAATTTAGTGTCAAATTCCTTTTAACTAAACAAGGAAACTGTAGCAGAGGGTCATTCTGACAGTGTTTTGACTGAGACACAAAAGCTTGGGTTTGCCCGTAATCCTTTTTATGAGTGAGCACAACCATCATGGAAACGTGATAGCTGTCATAAGTACTGCGCTCTGTGCACTTTTCTCCTATCTGTTAATTATTAAACTGTATATATTGGAGTATTTTATGTAAAAAGAACAGTGCCTGAAACTACGGATAACACTCCAGGTATCATTTGGGGATAAATAAAGATTTAAAACCTGTTAAAGCATCTTGTCCATCCAAGAGCTGGAGATACTGGCTCAGACTACACTATGTACACCATGGAATCAGACAAACACCCTGCTCCCAGATGGACAACACTTGGGAGGGGGTCTCAGACTGCCAAAATATTGTGTATGGAGTGGTTTGGTAAGTAGTTGGCCATGTTACAGAAATGAAGAAGAAATTGAGAGTCAGAGGAATGGCGCCAGAAAGATTAAAAAAAGAGGCAGATATTTTTACATTATGCATTTACTGTATAAATATTGTATTGTGAGTCAGAGGGTAACGTAAAGCAGTTTATCACAATTAACATTTTTACGTATTATCCAGTGCCATGACCTCATGTCTCATTTTTGTTTTGCAGCTCAGACTGGGTGGAGATTATTGAGCCACGCTCTCATGAGCGGATGTACGTAAATCTGACGACTGGAGAATGTGGTTGGGAGCCACCTTCAGGTGTAAATGTGCGCCAGTCAGATGAGAACCAATGGTGGGAACTGTATGATCAACAAAGTGGTCGTTTTTACTATTATAATGCATTAAGTCGTCAAACTGTGTGGCACAGGCCCCAACAATGTGACATTGTGCCTTTGGCCAAATTACAAGCAGTGAAACGAGCTTCACAGCCAAGCCTCAGCTCACGTGCCAGTCAAGAGCGAATCTCCCACCGGGGTAGCACAAGTAGTGAGGGAGCAAATGCTCCTATTGAGGTCTTTATGCAAGATTCGGAGTATGGAAAAGATGGAGGCAAAAGACGAGCAGAAAGCGTTGATGGCAGAAAGGATTCTGGGAGGTAAGCAATTATTAATAATGTTCATCAAGTGCCAAATATGTGTCACTTTAATCTTTACTAAGCAGTATTTATGCCATGCCCTGATTCTTTTACTCACTAATTCTAACTCCTTGGCCACTTTATAATGGATACAGATCCATCACATGGACCGTTACATATGTAAAGTACTATGTTCAATTAATTCCTTATTATACATTAAATTACTTAAAGAGGTTATGCCCTACTTTCACATTGTTGGCCTATCCTTAGGATAGATCATCAATGTTTGATTGGCCGGGGTCCGACACTCTGCACCCCAGTCGATCAACCGGCGGTGGCAGCATGCGGCCGGAAATGCTCACTTCCTCAAGTGACCCTTCTTATAGTGGCCAGGTACTGTACATCCGCCTCCTATTTTTTTGAATTGGAGGCGGATGTGAAGTACCTGGCCTCTATCAGTTAATGGGGCAGCTCCGGAGCTGAGATATTTCCGGCTGCCAGCACCGAGAACAGCTGATTGGTGAGGGTGCACGGTGTCGGACCCCAGCTGATCAGACATTGATGATCTATCCTAAGGGGCACTTTGCACACTACGACATCGCAAGCCGATGCTTGCGATGCCGAGCACGATAGTCCCCGCCCCCGTCGCAGCTGCGATATCATGGTGATAGCTGCCGTAGCGAACATTATTGCTACGGCAGCTTCACATGCACTCACCTGCCCTGCAACGTCGTTCTGGCCGGCGACCCGCCTCCTTATTAAGGGGGCGGTACGTGCGGCGTCATAGTGACGTCACACGGCAGGCGGCCAATAGAAGCGGAGGGGCGGAGATGAGTGGGACGTAAACATCCCGCCCACCTCCTTCCTTCCGCATAGCTGGCGTGAGCCACAGGACGCAGGTTGGAGATGTTCCTCGCTCTAGCGGCTTCACAGACAGTGATGTGTGATGCCGCTGGAACGAGGAGCAACATCGTAACATCGGTCATTTCCAAATTATGGAAATGACCGACGCTACACCGATAATACGATTACGACAATTTTGCGCTCGTTAATCGTATCAAATTGGCTTTACACACTACGATATCGCCTGCGACGCTGGATGTGCGTCACTTTCAATTTGACCCCACCGACATCGCACCTGCGATGTCGTAGTGTGCAAAGTGCCCCTAAGGATGGGCCAACAATGTGAAAGTAATGGACATTCCCTTTAAGTATGGTGAAGCTACAAGTCCTCTCATATACAGTATCCGAGAAAGTAAAGAGTTTAGTCTAACACCAGCTGGAGAGCCATAGTGTGCTAGTTTTCCTGTATTGTGAAACAGAAGGACACAAAGGGATTTACCATAATAAATAGCATTTGGTGTAAAAAAAAATCCACATTAGTCTTTGTTCATGGTTTACTAAGCTGGCATCACCTCTGCTGCAATTAATCATGTGCAGTAAATGTAAGGCATTGCTTCTGGAATGGGGGTGTATACTGGGACCATTGGAGCATTGATGATGGACGAGTGGACGATTTAGCAAGGGGGTTTATTTTATTTTTTCCCCATTTGAAGTTACACTGACAAGTGAATATAAACATATTATTTCTGTTCTTGTCTACAGTTTACTCCTAATATATTTGGGGAATGGGATATATAAAACTTCCTTATATACTTATTAAAGGGAACCTATCAGGTAAAAAATGCTATTAACCTGCAGATATGGGAATTAAGCAATTATTAAATGCATGTTACTAAAATGTATTTTACTGTTTTCTAAGTAGTATGTATGCCATGATTTATTTTTTTACACTAATTCTCATTCTATGGGAACTTATCAATGCATATAAAACTGATCCATCACATGGAAGTGTATGTACAGTACTATGGTACTATGTAGAATTACTTCAAGGGAATCTGTCACGTGTAAAAACACTTTTAACCTGCGGAACAGTGGTAAATCTGCAGGTTAATATTGACTGGAACTTGCCCGGTGCCTGCACATTAAACCCAGATGCCTGGAGGAAATTAATTTTATTCCCTTCGTGAGCGTTCTTGCTTCAGTCATGGGGGCGGCGCCAGCGTGGGTTCAGTCACCGTTATTTGTATGGAGAGCATCGGTTGTAACTGCGCCCCCAGCAATGACTGACAGCTGGTTCTAATGCTGAGCAGCTGTCATTAAGTGCGGGGGGTGCAGTTACAACCAATGCTCTCCATACAAATAGCAGTGACTGAAACCTGAACGCTGCCAGGAAGAATAAAGTTAATTTCCTCCTGGCAGCGGGGCTCAATATGCAGGCGCCGGCCAGGTTTCACACACCATTAACCTGCAGATTAACCCCATATCTGTAGGTTAATAGCATTTTTACACATGACAGGTTACCTTTAATTGCTGTGAGACAACTTCCATAGATTTGAGACTGTGGGAAAAAATGATTTAGCTAGGGAGCTGTACTGTGCCAGTTTTGCTATGACAGAAGGACACAGATAATGGAGTTTCCCTAGAAAAAAGAATAGCACTTAGCGTAATAAAAAGAAAAAACCCACATTAATTACAGTAGCTGCCAGTGTTGGGGGCACAGTTACAGATGCTGCTCTTCATACACAGAGAAGGTGACTCAAGCCACGCCGGTGCCACCCCGATGACTGAAAGCTCGGGGCTGCCAGGAGGATAAAGTTAATTTCCTCCTGGCAGCGGGCCTCTCAGTGCCGTCACCGAGCAGCTTCAGGATGTTATTAACCGGTACATTAATAACCTCACATCTGCAGGCTAACAGCATTTTTTTTTTACATGACAGGATCCATTTAAAATAATCACTTCTGCTACAAGTATAATTGACTGGGCGAGAAAAGAAGAGAATATTTATATAAAACAATATGCAGATTGCCCTAGATGGTCTACAGAATTAAAAGTAACCATAGCTTTAAATAAATACATCAGTAGTACACATGGAAATCAGAAACTTTGTAATGTATCTTATTAGCGAAATCTGCTTCTTTCTCCTGGATTGATTATTCATTCTCAAAATTCTCAATTCATGGGTGCAGTCTGTCTTCAGTGAGTACACACTTTCCCATTACTGAGATAGGAGATGACATTTGGTGCTCATAAATTTCTATGGAGACATGGCAGTAGAGTGTCTATGTCTGCCTTTAGCTCCTCCCTCCCCTTTCCATAGAATTTTAAAAGCACCAACTGCCATCTCCTATCTCAGTAAGGCCGTTTCACACATGTGGCATTTCGCCGGATTGTCGAATCCGGCACACTCCCTTACAGTGTAATACCTCCGGTCACATGCTTCGGTCACCTGACAGCATGTGACCGGAGCGTGCCATGATGCCATTGTACAGTATTAACACTCTACTGGAGTGTGCCGGATCCGGCAATCCGGCGAAATGCCAGATGTTTGAAACTAGCCTAATGGGGAAATTTGACCTCAATAGAGAATTGACCATTCCACCATTCCCCGTGAATTGAGTGTGAAAGCTCAATCCAGGAGGTGAAAGAAGCAGATTTCTCTGATAAGGTATATAATAACGTTGCTTATTTTCATGTGTACTATTGATTTATGAAATTGAAATCAAAATGTCTTTTTAATTATGAAGCACAGAATACAATGACTAAGGGCTTCAGTATAAAGATATTACAGCCCCTGTAGTCACTGCAGATCTCTTCTCTACTGTATATTATTGCCTGTGTACATCCCCTTCATATGATATTATACAAGTAATTGAAAAGCTGAAGTAGTCTTTTATGTAGTCTACATGGATATTGACAGAATAGACCTCTCCGCTCTTCAGCGCTGCATATGGCTATTTTAATTATATAGTAAAAGGTGCTGTTTTTAGACATATGGGTGATTACTTCACTGGATCTTTCTTTAGCTTTGAAAACATCCATACACAACTTACTGTAGCTGCACTCGCCAGAAATCTCACGCACGCACACTGGGACTCGTCCTTCAAGACTTGGCAAACAGGCCCCCAAAAATAGTTTGTTCAGAGCAAATTGGCAAATGGGATGTGATAATGACACCCTTTATGGCTAACAGATGTTTGATGCCTTCCCAACTGTACTGCAGCCTGGACTGGACTGCCAGCGACTACATCAGATCACTGATAAGCCAGAAGAGTTTATTTTTGTTTCTTCACATTTTCCCTTCATTCCCTGAAAATGAGAATCCACATGTCTGCTTCGACAATGTATTTTCCTGACCTGAGTGAAATAGGAAGGCAGACCTGGCTATATTTATGGAGCTGAGTCTGCCTAAAGTACTTAAAGTGATGTTCTCCTTTCACACTTTAGGTGTTATAATTGTGTTACTAACCAGCATTATTGTAGGCCTGGTATTTGCCGGTATCTGCTGCCTCTACACTGCATGGCTGGGGTTGCCAACTTGATTTTTTACTTTTTCTGGACAACTTATCAAAAAATCAGGGCAAATGTTTTTTACAGACATATTGAAAAACTAAAATAATCATGACAAAGGGTATACGTGAGTCATGTGTGAATCATCCCTTAAAATCCACCCCCCCCCCATTTTCTCCAAAGAACCAGACTGCTCACCAATATTGGATTAAATTGGCCACAGCAGCCTTTTAGTAAAAAAAACACATGAACCATCTAGAAAATAGAGTGATGGGTGTCAAAGCCCCATATATAAGACATTTTGAATATGTCTACCCCCGCTCAGGTCGTATCTTGCCTCTAGCCGCTTTGCATCAGCTCAGAGGCACCTGTTAACCGACCTGGCAATAAAACATAATCCACTACTCTGGGCAATTCACTGCCTTAAACCGGAATTATTTTTCTACCTTAATTAACACTTAATTAAATCCACCTGGAGGGTTCAGAACCTTTATGAGCTCCTCCCCACCCCACCAAACCACCATTAGCCATCTCTTTCACCTCTGAGGACCTTCCCCCACGCCCTGCTGCTATGACATAGATAACAAAAAATTCCCCCTCGAACATTAACGTGAAACAATGACCTCTGCTCTACTGAAACGACTTTGTTACAGACCCTTAAACAAATAGCAAGAAAGGATGGGAGATGGCTTCTTTCAATTTTGCCTAAAATGGCTGCCCCTCTCAACAGTCCTGACCTTATAACCTCCCTTTTACTCCCCACTGGCCCTCCCCCTCTGACTTGACCCTATTGTTGTCTTCTCTATTAATAGCCCTTCTCTGCTTTGCATCCTCTTTTTCTCATTAAATTATCACCCTAACCCAGGCCCATGATGGCCTTCCTTTAAAGCCAAGGGCCAGTGTGGCCTTCTTTTATGATTTATACGTGATACATATTTATATCCAATTGTTCTTATATGAAGACATCAGCTGCATTTACTGCAAACTGTAAAATGATGATAATTACAATAAAAATAACTGTATATGTTTCTACAGCTTTAAAGAACACTGATTCCTTACATGGCAACTCTGAGCACAGTATCGTGAATGTATTTTCACCTAGGAGCATTATTACTGCCCCTACACTGTCTAGGGAAGAACATACAAACTCCTTGCAGATGATGTCCTTCATGGGTTTTGAACACCGAATTCCAGCACTGCAAGGCACCAGTGCTAACCAACAAGCCACCATGTTGCCCTATCCAGTGAAGCTCCTGCCACTCCATTACTGCCTGCCTGTTCTATGTTTACACGGCATGTACCGCGATATCACTGCTGAGTTCATTGGTCGGCTGCAGCAATCACATATCACAAACATATAGTAGACCAAGGCACTCTTGAATCTTGACAGTGAATGTATTTAGCAAGAATTATCAATTTTTGAATATGAATAATTATTTTAACCATAACCTTTAATGATCAATAAAATAATGCACAATGGTTAATCACAAAAGATAAAATTGCCTATTCATATTCATATCAGGCAAACCCCCCCCCCCCTACAAATGTCTGATCCACACTGATGAATGTAGGTATGACAGTTGTCATCACATAGAAGAATATCTACACAGATACTAAAGGCCCCTTTACACACTGCAACATCGCTAGCGACTACAAATCTTTCAGGAACATTTTTTTGTTTTTTTGATTCCCGCTGCGCAGCAAGCATCATTGTGTTTGACACCATTACAATGACTTTGTTAGCGACTTCCCTTTCAAATAGCTGCTTTGACACGTCCCCAATGAC
Source organism: Anomaloglossus baeobatrachus (assembly GCF_048569485.1). Lineage (NCBI taxonomy): Eukaryota > Metazoa > Chordata > Amphibia > Anura > Aromobatidae > Anomaloglossus > Anomaloglossus baeobatrachus. The sequence goes on along the minus strand of NC_134357.1, from coordinate 348,533,807 downwards.
CAGCTAGGTCGTTCTGCAGGTCCGTATCGCTGCTGCGTCGTTGGCCAGGTTTGCCTGTTTGACAGCTCACCAGAGACTTTCCAGTGATCTTGGCCAGGTAGGGATCGCTGGTGGGATCGCTGGTGGGATCGCTAGAAAGTCTCAGTGTCTAAAGGGGCCTTAACAGTGGTCAGCCAACCACCAATGGTCCACACATTAACACTAGAACTACTGAGGTAGTCATTTTGACTACTTTGCACTATGTATTTCTATATAGGTGTCACCCAGTTGGTGAAAATCTGCTTCCAATGAACTATTAGTGACTTAGGGGAAAAGAGTGTATAGGAAGAAATGGAACCATCTCACCCACCTATTGAATCCAAAGGCAGAAGTCCTTGTATATCAGTCACTATTGTAAAGACTTGTCCGTCCATCAGTGGACCTTGGAGGAAACCCTATTGAGCCTTAACCAAGCTGCATAGACCCTGGTAATGCCAAAGCCTCCCACTCTGACAAGGGCAGTTCACAACCGTCATTAAATAGGGATATCATGGCACTTCTGGCTGGGTGGTACACAAGTAGGTTCCAAAACCATATGTAATACTTAGCACTCAACTGGTGATTTTGTTCAATTTTTTCAAGGTGACCCTCATCAGTGTGCAGACATGTTTAAATATCACTGGCATCGGGATGACCGAGTGCAGTGAATGCCGTGGTCTGCACACATTGCTCGGTCATCCGGATGCCAGTAATATTTAAACATGTCTGCACACTGATAAAGGTTACCTTGACCGAAACGTTTGTGCCTGTTTAATTTCTGGATATTCAAAATAAATTGTACAAAATCACCAGTTGAGTGCCAAATGTCCTTAAGCAGACATTACCCTACAATTGCCCTGCATGTCTCATAACGCAATTTTTCCATTCAGGGTCATCAAGGTATGGCACTGCATGTATACATTTATGAGGGCTATGGTACAAGCATTCCAATAATGGACTTTGCATTAAGCAGGCAATTATTCATTTGGAGAACGAACAGCATATCTGTTTGAATGGAGACAAATGCATACTATACCATTGAGTGACACAGGCCTTGAAAAAGGTCCGAGATGGACCGCAACGTTGGCTATCAGTTTATAAAGAAATTGTCTCATGATCACTAGAAATCAAAGCTTCTTACTGAAATGTCAGGTTTTATGAAAGGGAAGGTACTTTTTCCAGTAAGAAGGTAAATAATGGAATCTTTTCACCTTACTTTTTTAACTTTTTATTTTCACGGGTCAGAAAAATATATATATTTATTACAGTTTTTTTTTCCCATTGAAGTCTTCTGGTTCCCTGAGACTCTCATAGTTTCTATGATGGTGGCAGATATTCATCACGGAGATATTAATTGTTTCTATTAATTGAGCTGTACTTATCATTTGTAGCTCCTAGAAAATAGTGCTGTATTCCTGTCATCACAGTTGCTTCCTGCAGGGACAGCTAGCAGCACACTTTGGCAGAACATCTATTACTATGAAATGCAACACTTGGCAAGAGACGAGCACGAAGCAATATTTAACTTAACATTGGTATGCCGAAGGTGGAGGGTTTGGTCTCTGGTGTATAGAGAAATTGAATAGGAATTCCGCATGGAAACCTCCTGGCTCTTGCTCCTGTGCAGACTTGTAGCTGAATGGCCTTATTTTCACACTTGTCGATGCATATTCGTGGTCTCCCTCATATGCACACAGAAAATACACAGCTCTCGGCTGGCGGGGACACAAAACGTTGGCTGAATAGAGCAGCTGTTGCCGGATTCCGTGCAGTCAGCAGATCTAAGTGTACAGATCTCACTCCCTTCTTACAATGGCTTCTTTCATGAGCAGCTTGTAAAGTCCATCCAAAGGGAGACAGACAGCTGCAGCATTGTCTACTCTGGAGCGGCTGAGGAAACTTCTCAAGATGTTTTTCAGATATCATTGCCTATAACGAGACTATACACTGTAGATTACCCTGAAGTCATCTAAAATCTCTTTATATTTATTCAAATTATTTTATTTTGAGGAATAACACTTATATAATATTATTACCATCATATTTCACTGTGCTTTATGGACACTGTCATCACTGTACCCCATTGGGGCTCACAATCTAAATTCAATATCGGAATGTTTTTGAAGTGTGTGAGGAAACCCACGCAAACACAAAAAGAACATGCCTTATTACCATTTTTCCTCAATGTTCTTGCAGTTTGTTGGGTCAAACCAAAAGTCTACATTTTTTTTTTACTTTTTTTTTAAGCTTGGAAACCCTATTGAAAGTGTTGGACCATATTGACTTTTATAGTAGAACTAATTGATATGCCAAAACAGTGCAACCAATGGAGGTCCAATTCCTGTCCTCTAGAATACCTGCCAATTAGCATATTGGTAACCATGAGGAAAGATAATGAAAATAGGCAGAAGAGCACAGGACATAAAAAGGTAAAACAACTCAGATTGATGGATTACTATCGTCTCCCGCACCCAAGCACAATGATGTCAACTAATATTAACAATCCCCAAAGCTCCCCATACACAAACAATTGTTCAAATCAAGGCTATCTCTCCTAAGTCCCCCCCCCATCCCTCAATGTCTCCGGTGGCAGTGGCTTATTTCCCTAGGAACAAAGGATCGGCCAATGGAAATCAGATATGCTTCATCCTTCTGTCTCTCCCTAAACATTGGGGAAGAGTCGAGAGGTCCCCATACACATTAGATTTCCTTCCAATATTTGGGGTGTGGGCCCAATGTTAGTCTAATGTGTATGGGTCTTAAGACTAGATTTCAGCAGTTCCGGAAAGCTAGCATACAACCCCTTAGTAACAGGGCCACTTTTAAGCTTAATGTCAAAGCTACAATTATCAAACCTGACCAGTGTCATTTTATGTGGTAATAACTCTGGAATGCATCCATATAGCTCGGTAATTCTGAGATATGAATTGATCTAGGGGTGCGATGTGCATTTTGAACCCACAGATGCTTCACAAAATTTTTATAACATTTGAGCGTGACAATGAAAAAATATTTTTTTTCCCAGTAAAATGTCATTTTGGCCCCAAGTTTGTAATTTTTACTAGGGAAATTGGAAAAAATGGACACCTAGTTTGTTCTGTATTTTCTCCTGAACGTGATGTTACCCCATAGCTGGTCAAAAACTGCACAAGGCAGGGTTCGGAAAGGAAAGAGCGCTATTTGACTTTTGGAGCATAAATTTGTCTGGGATAGATTGTGAACGCCATGTCGCATTTGCAGAACCTCTGACTGGCCAAAACATAAGAAACCCCCTACAAATGACCCTATTTTGGAAACTAGACCCCTCGATTAATTTTATCTAGTGATGTTTTGAGCATTTGTAACACACATTATTCACGAAACGATAACATTTAGATTTGAAAACAAAAATTTACATTTTTTTCCCACTAAAATATTGTTTTAGGACCAAATTTTCTATTTTTGCTAAGCGTATTAGGAAAAATGGACCCCATAATTTATTATACAATTAGAAAGCAAAGAGCAGTATTTAATTCTTGAAATGCAAATTTGGACACACTACACCATAGAAATGTATAACATTGGAACGCCGTTAAGTGTTCTAGAATACATTGATTTTGAGTATTGTGGTGTCCAAGGTCAGGGGTACTTCACTAATGTTTCACTACTTCACTAATTCACTAATATATGTATATTATATGCATTTTTATATGTAGAGCTGGTGTCACACATAACGACGACGACAACGACGTCGCTGCTACGTCACCATTTTCTGTGACGTTGCAGCGACGTCCCGTCGCTATCGCTGTGTGTGACATCCAGCAACGACCTGGCCCCTGCTGTGAGGTTGCCGGTCGTTGCTGAATGTCCAGCTTCATTTTTTGGTCGTCACTCTCCCGCTGTGACACACACATTGCTGTGTGTGACAGCGAGAGAGCGACGAAATGAAGCGATCAGGAGCCGGCACTGGCAGCTGCGGTAAGCTGTAACCAGCGTAAACATCGGGTAACCAAGGGAAGACCTTTCCCTAGTTACCCGATGTTTACGCTGGTTACCAGCCTCCGCTCTTGCTGCCAGCGCCGGCTCCTGCACTGTGACATGTGGCTGCAGTATGCATCGGGTAATTAACCCGATGTATACTGTAGCAAGGAGAGCAAGGAGCCAGCGCTAAGCAGTGCGCGCGGCTCCTTGCTCTCTGCACTGTGACATGTAGCTGCAGCACACATCGGGTTAATTAACCCGTTGTGTACTGTACCTAGGAGAGCAAGGAGCCAGCGCTAAGCGCGGCTCCCTGCTCTCTGCACATGTAGCACAGCGACGTTATGATCGCTGCTTCTGCTGTGTTTGACAGCTAAGCAGCGATCATAACAGCGACTTACAAGGTCGCTGTTACGTCACCGAAAATGGTGACGTAACAGCGACGTCGTTGTCGCTGTCGCTTAGTGTGACACCAGCTTAACACTTGTCCTCAGTGGTTCCAGCTCCAACTCCAAAAAAAACAAACAAAAAAAAGAACAAATACTGCAGAAACACTACTATAATTGCAGCCTAAACGTTCAGTTATTACCTCTGATTTCCGTGGTTCCGCAGCCCTTTCTAATTTCTTTACGTGCTGTAATTGTTTTGAGGAAATAAAGTATAGGAATTGGTTAGTGAAAGTTTGCAGACCAGAAATTTAGGAACAGAAATTGCAACACTGATACATAAAGAAGCTTTTGGACATTTTACTAATTTCAGACTTTTCTGTGACATATTTTCAATTCCTTTGTACTCAAAGTGTATGGTTCCTCTTCTTTAAAGAGATTCATGCTGTCGGGACCATGGGTTCCATGAATCAGACACTGGCTGTGCTATTACAGCCAAGCATGTTTTACTTCTTCGATGCATTGCGGAATTTAAGAAAAAAAAACCCAAACAAACCATAATTTGGTAAGTCAACCATGGATGATGCATCTAGTTAGTGGCAGCCCCCCCCCCCCCCTGCAGCTTTTCCTCCTGCCATGAGATTGACTGGTTTCTCCTATTTATAGAGAAAAACCTGGCAGTCTAAAGGGGTAACATAGTAGCATAGTTTCTAAGGCTGAAGGAAGACCTTATGTCCATCTAGTTTAGGTGGGGCAGGGGACGCAGGTAAGCCGCCAGAGATTGCCCTTGGATTAATCATCGGAGACTACTATTTTTTTCTCAGAGACACACATCATTTCAAAGTAGAATTTTTGGATGGAATAATCAGCCAGTGTCTGATTCATGTTGCCTGTGGTGCACGCAGCATGAAGGTCCTAACATGTTTACTATAAAAAAATTTGCCCTCTAGAAAATCATTGCTCTGTGTAATTTGTATTATTGTCCCAAGGGGTTTCACTTAGGGGTACTTTGCACGTTGCGACATCGCTACTGCGATATGGTCGGGTCTAATCGAAAGTGACGCACATCCGGCGCCGGTAACGACATTGCAACGTGTAAAGCCTGGGAGAGAAGATGAACGAGCGTGAAACTGTCAAAAATCGCTGATCTGTGTCACGTCGTTCATTTTCATAATGTCGGTGCGTCCGCAGGTACGATGTTGTTTGTCGTTCCTGCAGCTCCACACATCGCTGTGTGTGAAGCCACAGGACCGACAAACATCTCCTTACCTGCACCCGCGGTCCACCGGCAATGCGGAAGGGAGAGGGTGGGCGGGATGTTTACATCCCACTCATCTCCGCCCCTCCGCTTCTATTGGCCGGCTGCTTAGTGACGTTGCGGTGACGTCGCTGTGATGCCGAATGCACCGCCTCCTTGAAGGGGGGATTCTTCGGCAGTCACAGTGACGTCACCGACCAGGTATGTGCGTGTGAAGCTGTCGTATCGATAATGTTCGCTACAGCAGCTCGCACTACATATCGCATGTGTGATGGAGGCGGGTACTATCGCGCTCGGCATCGCTATCATCGGCTATACACTCTAGACATGGGAAAGATTTAAAGGCATCTCTTAAAGGGGTTGTCGAGTACTTGGACAACTCCTTCTCATTCCCCTTGTTCGTCCCTGTAAAAATAAATTAGCCTATACTCACCTCCAGTATGGCCGTGGTTCCAGCGATGACTAAAGCCGTGTTCCCGGGGCAAACGGGACATTGTTATAACACACGAGCCCCTCAACTAATCAGCGCCTGGCATCTGTTTCCCCACCTTTGGACATTTGAGCAGGTTGTGAGCGCTGCACTGACTTCCTGCTTAAATTGTTCCGATGGCGGATGAAGGATGGTTGCGGGGCTTGCGTATCATAACAATTTCACGTGAGCTCCAGAATTGCGACTTCAGACATTGCTGGAACCGCAGCCACACCAAATATGAGCATAGGCTTATTTATTTTTATGGTGCGAACAAGGGGAATGAGAAGGATTTATCCAAATAGTAGACAATCCCTTGAACATGGCCACTGTAAAACAAAACAAATGATCACTAAGTTCAATGCGCTGAGTTTCAATTTTACATACTGTATGGTAGGAATTTAGAGTATTTTATGGCTTATCCTATAAAAAAAATGTGAAAACTGTGCCTGAATTTTCAGATTTGTCACAAGTTGTGATTATTGAGATTTGCAGGTTTTCCTATGAATAGGTCCCGTTTAAGCTGTACCTTTAATCGGTACTCATTGACCTCTGTGCTGTGCATAAACCCGACCTTTGTTATATTTCACTCCTGTTAGTACACTCCTGCGTGCCATCCAGTTTTTAAGGACAGGTGCTGGACAGGAGCCACGAGAACAGAAATAGATCCTGCTCTGTGTCCTAACAGAGGCGTGCAGCAGGTGCGCTGAGTAATTTAGTATGAGGAGAAATATGAATCAGAAGTGACAGCTGTTATTTGTTGGTGGAGATGCCATCTTGGACTCGTCTGCAATGTACATTATATGTTTGTGGGATAGACCATATGTGTATGTAGTAACGTATGCGGTGGCAATGGAATGACCACTCTTGTGACAAATAGCAATTTACTTTTTTTTCCTCTAGCATTTAAATTATTTCCAAATTTTTTTCTTCTTTGACTCACATTTATTATTTCATATTAACTCTTTTGACTAGCAAAGTGATTCATTGGTGCTTCTATACCATTTTAGCCAGAAACTGAGAGATTTTTAAGCCAAATCTGAATTTTTGGGGTATAAAATTAAAACAAACCTATTTGTAGGATTTACCCTTATAAACTGCTTCTAGCACCATTTTCTAAAGTTACATCCTTTAGTCATTAATACTATAGCTTAAAGGGAACCTGCCAGGTCCCTTATGCCCTCCAACCTAGCAGCAAGTGGAAACTGGAAAAACATATAGCTGGGATGATTTAGGAAAGTCTGCACTCGCAGGGGGTTGGACCCGATGGCCCTTGAGGTCCCTTCTAACTTTACCATTCTATGATTCTATGAGCATTGATACCTGTATGGCCAAATTCCCTCCCTAACCAGTCATATATAACACTATTCACTAATATGAAAGTTTTAAAAAAATAATTAGGCCTTTAACTAGTCATAGGGGCCTTGTTTCCCCAGACAAGTCGTCCCTCTTTCTGTGTTATCACGCCCCTGTGAGCATGATAACATGACTTACCAGAGCTGGCGTCAGTGCCAGCCCATGGAAATCTTGCGCATGCACACAGCTCATTTCTAAAGCATCAGTGCGTTGGGTGTACACTTCCCAAGTTCATTAGGTGCACTGCTCATGACCGGAAGTTCATACACTCAGCATACACTCAGCTTCAAAGGCATGAAATGAGCTGTGCGCATGCGCGAGATTTCCAGGAGCTGATGCTGATGCCAGCTCTGGTAAATCATGTTATCACACCAACATGGAAAAAGGCTGACTAGTCAGGAGAACTAACGCCCCTGTAACTGGTCATAAGCCAAATTAGCATGCGGACTGCGAGGGTTATAAGTCGATTTTTAAAACATTCATATTAGTGACTAGTGTTATACAGGGCTGATTAGGGAGGGAATTTTGCCATTCAGGTTAGAATGCTGCTAAGTTGGAGGGCATAGGGGACCTGACAGGTTCCATTGAAAAAGTGAAAGTAAAAGTGTCCGCTGGGCGTATCTCGTTCATCTAAGGCTATGTGCGCACGTTGCGTAATTACATGCAGTTACGCTGCGCTCTGCAGCGCAGCGTAACTGCATGCGTCCTGCGTCCCCTGCATAATCTATGAAGATTATGCAGGAGCCGTGCGCACGTGGCGTCTTAGAGCGCAGCACTTCGGCTGCTGTCCGAAGCGCGCGTTCTAAGAAGTGACATGTCACTTCTTTCCTGCGCTTTGCCTGCAGCCCCTGCTCTGGCTATGGGAGGAGCTGCAGTCAGAGCGCATGGAATCGGCTTTTTTTTTCATTACGGACTCTTTCTGCAGCGATTTAAAGCGCACGTGTGCTCTTTAAATCGCTGCAGAAATTTCTGCACTGACAGTACGCAATGTGCGCACATAGCCTAAGGGTGCATTTACACTGGCGGCCATTAACAGCCATAGCGGCTGTTTAGGCCATGTGCACACATTGAGTATTTGGTGAGTTTTTACCTGTATTTCTAAGCCAAAACCAGGAGTGGAACAATCATAGGAACAGTATAATAGATACACGTCACCACTTCTGCATTATTTACCCACTACTGGTTTTGGCTAACAAATACTGAGGTAAATAAAATTCATCAAACACTCAACGTGTGCACGTGATCATAAAAGCCTGTTTAAACAAGCTGACCACACACAGAGATGGTTAATGCAATCGTTCTGTGCATATATGAGGGGCTGCTGATAAGTCTTTGGCTTTACCCAGAAAGAAACGAGATAGGATGATGAAACCTTACATTTATTTCACATACTCTCCACTGATAGCAACACACTGCTTACATCGGTATTCCAAGTTCTGTAAGCCTAGCAAAAAGAAGAATTTCAGTTGTGCCTAAAACCAGGCATCCGTAGCAGCCATGGCATCAGAAGTGGTGTGAAATTTGATACCCTTGAGGTTTGTAGCAGCCATGGCATCAGAAGTGGTGTGAAATTTGATACCCTTGAGGTTTTTCTTCAGCTTTGGAAACAGATGATAGTCGGAGAGGGCAAGATCTGGTGAATAAGGTAGAACATCATGCTATTGGCAGCACCCATCATGTTTACATAGGACAATGAGCTGTCAAGGCAGGTCAATGGTTTTTAACAAGGCTGAAAATAATTTGACTGACTCTACGAAGAAGGGGAGAAGCAGGTGATTTGCCAATAATTGGGAAACGAACAGGTGTCAATCTTTCGATTATAGTTTTTCTCTCTAAGCTCCACTCCCGGCTTTGGCATACTGATGCAAAAATACTGAAGTGTGACTGAGGCCTAAATGTCCTGTTACAGGTTGGATGAGTCCGTAGATTGATGTACAGCTAAGACTTTTGCACTGCACATGCACTGAGCTTCATTTACATAAGGCATAGGTGGTCTTTGTACATCCTGACCACTTGCAATCACATCTAATGTGCCCAATGTACTGCTGCACCAGTTCCATAGGATGAAATGAGACTAGAAATGAACGACTAACAAAATATTTGTATTCGCTATACTCGTAACGAGTACTTTGTGATATTCGTGTATTTGTTCCGAATAGCGAGTACAATGCAAGTCAATGGGGAACGCGAGTAATTTTCTGGTGGACCCAACAGAGAGGTCTGAGGGATGGGAAAGTGATGAAACTCAATGGGGAGATCCTGGAGAATATGCCTGCCTACATCTCTCTCTCTCTCTCTATATATATGAAGCGCGGCCAGGCAATCAGTAATGCCACAACCAAGATGGCTGCGACATTACTGTGATTGGTTAAAAAGCCAGGCATGTTTAGCGGCTGCAAATCAAGCGCCAAGCCTGCTGGGCGGGACATAGAAATATACTGAGACGAGTACACAAAATCCCGCAATGTAACGAGTAACCCAAATACCGTACTAACTGTGTGAGTCATTAGATCAGACTTCATTGGAGGATGAAGTTCAAGTGACCATTGGCGGTAATTACAATGGTTCTTTTTTTCCCTATTCACACAATTTAGTGTCCATTTACTATTGAGATGACTCTGGTTTCTGACCGAAGCAATTTTCCGTCCGTTTCTTTTGGTGTGAATGTTCCTTTAACATTCAATGTCACTCATGCTGTTATCACACCAGTTATTGTAGTCTCAAAGGGAAGATTTCTGGGCCACTGAGTCACAATAGTCCAATGTATAGATGACATCATAAGAAAAGAAGATAGTGTGAATGACCATTGATCTTTCAGTCTATATTTAGAAGTGTAGATAAAGCTTTGCAATAGGGACTATTGAGTAAACCATGAAATATGAAACAAAAATGAGATAAATCTAGTTAGTTTTTAATGTAAGCCCAAAATTATTATTTAAAAAGAAAGAGGAAGTTTTGCTTCTATTTGCTTTAATTTTGACTGCATTTGCCCAAAAACAAGAACGAGACCTTTCTCCTGCTTCTGCTTATAACAAAGCCTCCAGCTTGTGTCATATGAGCCACTTACTGTCACATGATTGATCGTACTGTTTGCATTATTCTGTGATGATATAGACAAATGTAAATCTGGATGATATTTGTTTTTCAATTTCTTCATTTTTTTTATTAGCATCTGATGTTGGCAATTATTGAAAATTAGGATTTAAAGGGAATCTGTCAACAGGTTTATGCTCCCTCATCTGAGAGCAGCATAATGTAGAGACAGAGACCCTGATTCCAGTGTCATTTTTATAAAACCAGTGTTTTCTCTGCTGCAGATCTAGCAGTTATACAAAGCTCATTAATATGCTGGACTACCTGGCAGCAGGCCAAGTAGTCCTCTAATGATAATCTACTGCTGATTAAGCAGTGAATTTTTTAAAACTACACTAAGCAGCCCAGTAAGTGACACATCACTGGAATCGGGGTCTCTGCCCCTACGTTATACTGCTCTCAGATTAGGTGGCAAAAGCCTGGTGACAGATTCCCTTTAAAGAGCAATTTCCACAAATTGAAATAAAGCAAGTAACAACGTTCCCCTTTCTGTGGATTCTGTTACAAAGCTAACATGACCTCTAGTAAAGCAGATCTGTCTAATAGGCAATGTCAGACAGCCCTGATACGTCACCTCTTTAACATCCTGAAACCCTGTGGTGCTACTGAACTGAACATATGCAGAACCCTGTAGGGATAAAAATTCAATTTAATAGAGTTTTATGCATTATCTAATGTTTCCACTGTCATCCAGGGGATAAAATGCAGCCTGTTAAAGAGTAATCAGTTTTAATTTTTTTTTCCTATAAAACAATAGTATGCATGAAGACAGGGGCGTACATAGAAATCATGGGGCCCCATAGCAGAATTTCTATTTAATATTCTGCTATAGTCATCGAGAGCATATCACACAACTTAGAAGACCTTACAAACCAATTTTCCTCTTATTGAGTCCCTGGATTTCCCTTTCATTGCACCCAGAATGTATGATGCCAACAAAAGTGCCCCACAAACACTGCACAATACCCCAACAGGGAATTTCTCCACAGTACCCTCCACACACACAGTATGATGACCCTACTGTACCCCCCTCCAAATACTCCAACACAGTATGGGTAAGTTCACACAGTGCATTTTTCGCGGCGTTTTTGCGCAGTTTTCGGGTGCGTTTATGCTCAGAAAACTGCATGACTTTGCTTCCCCAGCAAAGTCTGAGTTTTCATTTTTGCTGTCTGCACACAGCTTTTTTTTTCAGCTGCGTTTTTGTGGTGCCACAAAAACGCAGCATGTCAATTATTCCCGCGTTTTTCACTGCACTTTTCATCCATTGAGTTCAATGGGATGTTGAAAGACGCAATGAGAAACGCAAATAGGTGCGTTTTGGTGCGTTTCTAAGACCAAAAACGCAGCTATAAACGCAGGAGGTGGGTAGTAAAGTGACATGTACAGGAAGAGGATTCCTTCTGTCAATAAACACAGAAGCGTGAATCCTCCCGGTACCGTCACCGCCGTTTCCACCTCCAGTCCTGTGCATGTATGCTGCCGTGCGGCGTCATGTACGGGCAGGAGGTGGAAGCGGCTGCGAAAACAAAAGTGAACAGTAGAAAAAAAAAATGTCATACTCACATGTCTGCAGACTCCCGGTGCCATGCCCGCTCCCAGCTCCTCCTCCCGGTACCGCCGGGTGTGTCCAGTCTCCCCGGGTACGTATGCAGGATGCAGGACCTGGCGATGGATCACCTGATGCAGTCACCTGACGCATCAGCTGATCGTAAGTCTCGGGGTGACGCCAGCGGCCGGCCGACTTAACCTGTCAGCGGATGCCGTCAGGAGACTTCATCCCTGATTACCGGCAGCTCCTGCAGCAATCGGACGGGATCAGACTCCGCTCCAGGAGCTGCCGGTAATCAGCACATAAGTGAGTATTTTTTTTTTTTTGCACCGATGCATCAGCTGATTGTATAAACGGCTTTTATGCAATCAGCTGATGTGTGATGTGATTCAGGCACTTGAACCTGACACATCATCTGATCATACGAAAAAAGAGAGGAATCAGGGCACTGCCACACACAATCCAGACCAGCTGAAGCACCAGACAGGTGCGAAACGGCCGCCGTCGTCTTTGGACGTGTGTTGCGTCCGCTCCCTCCCCTCCACCCCATGCACTTGTAACCTGCACGAATAAAACAAGAAATCTGCACAAGCGACAACTGGTGAGTGCCTGATGTTTTTTCCTCTTGATCGCTCCCACATCATCTGATCGCTTTGCCTTCCAGCAAACCGATCAGATAATATTGGATCTGGATCGGACGGCGTGGGACTCTTGACCCAGGATTACTGCGGAGGGGGGTTCTTTATTTCAATAAAGATGGAGTCACTAATTGTGTTGTTTTATTTCTAATAAAAATATTTTTCTGTGTGTTGTGGTTTTTTTTATCTTTACTAGAAATTCATGGTGGCCATGCCTAATATTGGCGTGACACCATGAATTTCGGGCTTAGGGCCAGCTGATAATACAGCTAGCCCTAACCCCATTATTACCCAGTGAGCCACCTGGCATCAGGGCAGCTGGAAGAGTTGGATATAGCGCCAGAAGATGGCGCTTCTATGAAAGCGCCATTTTCTGGGGTGGCTGCGGACTGCAATTCGCAGTGGGGGTGCCCAGAAAGCATGGGCACCCTGCACTGTGGATTCCAATCCCCAGCTGCCTAGTTGTACCCGGCTGGACACAAAAATTAGGCGAAGCTCACGTCATTTTTTTTTTTTTTTAATTATTTCATGAAATTCATGAAATAATTAAAAAAAAAAAGGGCTTCTCTATATTTTTGGTTCCCAGCCGGCTACAAATAGACAGCTGGGGGTTGGGGGTAGCCCGTACCTGCCTGCTGTACCCGGCTAGCATACAAAAATATGGTGAAGCCCACGACATTTTTTTTGTTTGGGGGGGCAAAGAAATCCTGCATACAGTCCTGGAAGGAGGATGCTGAGCCTTGTAGTTCTGCAGCTGCTGTCTGCTCTCCTGCATACACTATTGGATGGAGGATGCTGAGCCTTGTAGGTCTGCTCCCCCTGACTCTCCGTCCAGCATACAGTCCTGGATGGAGCATGCTGAGCCTTGTAGTTCTGCAGCTGCTGTCTGCTCTCCTGCATACACTATTGGATGGAGTATGCTGAGCCTTGTAGTTCTGCAGCTGTCTGCTCTCCTGCATACACTAGTGGAGAATGAAGAACATATTGAAGAAGGAAATGACATCAGACCTTTTTTTTTTGTTCACTGATAAAAAACGCATAAAGACGCAGTGAGCAAAAGTGCAGCAAAACGCAGCAAAAACCGCACCAAATCGCGGCAAAAACGCGTGCGTTTTTGCCTCGTTTTTTTGACATGGGTGCATTTTTGTGCGGTTTTTGCCGCAAAAAACGCAGCTTCACCAAAACGCAGTGTGTGAACCTAGCCTATGATCCTCAACTGTGACCCCCACACTGTATAAAGAACACTACATACAGCATAATGTACCTACATAAATTATAATGGCCTCCACATTGTATAATGGTGCCCACTAGCCCTCCACATCGTATAATGCCCTCCCACATAGTCCTCCATATCGTATAATGCCTCCCGCATAGTCCTCCATATCGTATAATGCCCCCCGCAAGTCCTCCATATCATATAATGCCCCCGCATAGTCCTCCATATCGTATAATGACCCCCGCATAGTCCTCCATATCATATAATGCCCTCCACATCGTATAATGCCCCCCGCATAGCCCTCCACATCGTATAATGCCCCCCCCCGCATAGTCCTTCATATCATATAATGCCCCCGCATAGTCCTCCATGCATTATAATGCACCCCGCATAGTCCTCCATGCATTATAATGCACCCCGCATAGCCCTCCATGCATTATAATGCCCCCGCATAGTCCTCCATGCATTATAATGCCCCCGCATAGTCCTCCATGCATTATAATGCCCCCGCATAGTCCTCCATGCATTATAAAGCACCCCGCATAGTCCTCCATGCATTATAATGCACCCCGTATAGTCCTCCATGCATTATAATGCACCCCACATAGTCCTCCATGCATTATTGACAGTATGGGGCATACACATTACTGGGGGGGTAGCATGCATTGCACATTATCACTCCAGCCACACCTGGACGGAGCCCATACACTCCAGCCACACCTGGACGGAGCCCATACACTCCAGCCACACCTGGACGGAGCCCATACACTCCAGCCACACCTGGACGGAGCCCATAGACTCTAGCATCTACCCTCCTGTAAGTAGATTACTACCACCGCTGTGCCCAGGTCACTGTCTCTAGAGGCAGTACTCCGGTTTTGTGACTGTACCTGCCTGACTCCCTGCTGAGTGTTCATGCTGGGTGTGCAGAGCCGCCCAAGAGCAGTAGCAACCACCAATGGCTGCCGCTCGCTTCTCTACTACTGAGTCCAAAGCTCCATTCTCTGGCTGGAAAGCTGTATCAGCCAAGGGGCGTGTCGTGTGCATGCAAATTCAGCCAGAGAGCGGAGCAACAGAGCAGGAGAAGCTCCTCCTACACACTGCACACGCCGGCGCTGAGAGACAGACACACAGCCTGAGATTAAAGTGAAAGCGGGCAGCCGCCGCAGGCCCCCCAGCTCATGGGGCCCCATAGCAGTGGCGTGGCCTGCCTCTATTGATGGTTCGCCACTGCATGAAGATAAGAAACTTAGCATATATTACAGTCTTTCACTCTGTAAACGCTGTATTCAGCGATAATATCTGTATTGGGTGAAGACAGGTATTCACATTCCTGATTTAGTATATGACAGTTGGTGCCTATAAGATTCTAAGGAGAGAGAAGGTAAGTGGAGGAGGGAAGAGCTACAAGCAGAAAAAGACATTCTGCTGCAAGTTCTCCTGAAACAACAGGTATACTTTAAAACACAGTCTTCATCAAGTAATTTACTATGAGACAATATGAGAGTCAGTGAAGTATGAGTGCGAAACTGGATAGCCATATTTCTTATCACACACTCTCCAAAAGCAAATAACCCAAAGAATAAACACTCTGGATGAAAATCTTAGCAGCAAGATATCTCTGTGATAATTCTGTGATTTTCTTATTTTATATGGAAATACTATTTATAAAGTTTAAAGGGGTACTTTGCACGCTGCGACATCGCAAGCTGATGCTGCGATGCCGAGCGCGATAGTCCCCGCCCCCGTCGCAGCTGCGATATCCTTGTGATAGCTGCCGTAGCGAACATTATCGCTACGGCAGCTTCACATGGACTCACCTGTCCTGGGACGTCGCTCTGGCCGGCGACCCGCCTCCTTATTAAGGGGGCGGGTCGTACGGCTTCACTGCGACGTCACACGGCAGGCGGCCAATAGGAGCGGAGGGGCGGAGATGGGCGGGATGTAAACATCCCACCCACCTTCTCCCTTCCGCATATCCTACGGGAGACGCGGTTACGCTGGTAGGAGATGTTCCTCGCTCCTGCGGCTTCACACACACAGCGATGTGTGCTGCCGCAGGAGCGAGGAACAACATCGGACCATCGCGTCAGCGTAATTACGGATTACGCCGACGCTACACTGATGATACGATTACGACGCTTTTGCGCTCGTTAATCGTATCATCTAGGCTTTACACACTACGATGTCACCTGCGATGCCGGATGTGCATCACTTTCAATTTCACCCCACCGACATTGCACACTACGACATCGCAGATGCGAAGTACCCCAAAGGGTAGTCCCATCTCCAAGATCATATTCCAATATGTAGCAGGTGTAATAATAATAGTTGCAAATACCTCCTATTAGAAATGTAGTAAAGTTCTCCTGCTATAGCCATATGTGCAGGGCATTGCAGCTTAGGAATCCATGGTTATGACCATGAGCAACTGTCACTATATGAGTGAATGTAACTATGAATACCTAATCTGTAATGCCCTGCACATGAAGTATGGCTATATCAAGAAAACTATAAAAGGTATTTGCAAAATGTATTATTATTACTCCTACTACATATTGGGGTAGGATCTGAGAGATGAGGATAACCCTTTAACTTCTTTTCACCAGAAAACCCCTTTATCACTATACAGGATAGTTTATAACATGTTGACAGTTAGGGACTAGCTCCGATTGGCAGAACGAGGCACATTTATTCCCTTTAGAACGGTGCTTCAGTGTGTATGTGCAACCGCCATTCCATTCATACCCCATGGGGTTGCCAAGCATAAATATTGCTGCATTCGAGATTTCCACCTGCTTTCCCGTTGGGCATAAAATTCCATGTTCTATCAATCAATAGATGCCATTTGTTAGAACCCAATTTTCTCAGTAAGTTGTATCTTATTCACTTTATAGGAGATAACTTGTTCTCACCAGACAACCCCTTTAATAAATAGAGATGACCTTCCCCTGCAGCGGAAACCATCACAAGCAAAACCTGACCTAAAAAAAAACAGAACACTCATTTGTGTGAATTTACATTGTGTTTCCATAAACTGAACATGTTGTACAGCTTATTGTGCAGGTTCACAGTCTGGATTTATAAATGATACTGTTTGTGTGTGTGTGTGTGTGTGTGTGTGTGTGTGTGTGTGTGTGTGTGTGTACAAAAATGGCCAAGGATATACACCAAAGATATAAATAATATGGACATATACCGTAACTGTAACAAAATAAAAGCATAGTGCATATAAATAAACATAAACACTGTTTTTTGATCAAAAAAAGCATAAAGCCATCCCACCACGACAAGGTGTACCCAGTAGGGTCAGTACCTACACTCTCTAATATTAAAACCTTACCATGGGTATAAAATAGGCCTCAATGTAAATAAGGGCTGAGAAAGACTGGGTCCCAACTATAGGCACACAGCCATGGGATGCACAGAATTAAATGCCCAGCTCACACCTAGGGTATATGTCCATATTATTTATATCTTTCGGTTTTCTTTGTCTTATGGCCAGTGTGAACATGAGCTTACAAGCTCCATATATACCATCTCATACTCCGGCTCACTTTTTTGTTTTTATGTAGTCTCTTGTATTTAGTACAAATAGGGTGCGGCCCCCTTCTTAGTGAGCCGGGCATTTCATTCTATGCTTCCCATGGCTGTGTGCCTATAGTTGGGACCCGGTCACTCTCAACCCTTATTCACACTGAGGCCTATCTTTGACCTATGGTAAGGTTTTAATATTAGAGAGTATATGTACTGTCCTGACTGGGTATACCTTGTCACGGTGGGATGTCTTTATGCTTTTTTTGCTCAAAAACAGTGTTTTCTAAGTCCCCTATGTTTATTTATATGCACTATGCTTTTATTTAGTTACAGTTAGGAAATATGTCCATATTATTTATATCTTTGGTTTTTCTTTGTCTTATGGCCAGTGTGAACATGAGCTTACAAGCTGCATGTATATCAACTCATACTCCAGTTCACTTTTTTGTTTTCACCTAACTATTCATGTATTGCAGGAAATCATACTGTACATGGGTTTACATCTCAGCGGTTCTCACCATCCTGTTTACAAAACGCAATTTTGCACAAAACAATGTATAACTGAGCTTGTTCTTTAGAGGACATTTTTACACATGACTTGTAGCTAATTAAGTGAATAATCAATGGTCTATTGACTGCCATCGTTAGCCTTTGACTTTTGGGGCGGGAGAGTCTTATTGTAAAAGCAATCAATATTAGGGGCTTATCAATTTAATAGTAAAGTATTATTGCTGGTTACTGTTCCTGTCTCCAGTGACTTTTTATACTACATAGTGTATATTGGTTGAGCTGATTAAATGCTATTGCCTCTCTTGTATTTAAATGCATTAAATTCCTTTTCCTTTATTAGTGAGGCCCCATTCACACATCCGAGTTTGACGTACTTATTCTATTAATGTTTCTGCAGATTGAACATGTACCCATTTTAGATTGTGCTAGCACAGTTCAACCTCCCACCAGAATACCATAATCTATCAATGGAGTATAAAGGCTGCTTTACACGCAGCGACATCGCTAGCGATGTCGCTGGTGAAAGCACCCGCCCCCGTCGGTTGTGCGTCACGGGCAAATCACTGCCCGTGGCGCACAACATCGCTCTGACCCGTCACACGTACTTACCTGCCTAGCGACATCACTGTGGCCGGCGAACCGCCTCCTGTCTAAGGGGGTGGTTAGTGCGGCGTCACACCGACGTCACACAGCAGCCGTCCAATAGAAGCGGAGGGGTGGAGAAGCAGCCGAAAGAAAGACACGCCCACCTCGTGGCTTGAGGACGCAGGTATGGTGGTGTTCCTCGTTCCTGAGGTGTCACACATAGCGATGTGTGCTGCCTCAGGAACGACGAACAACCTGCGTCCTGCAACAGCCACGATATTTGGGATTTGAACGACGTGTCAACGATCAACAATTAGGTGAGTAATTTTGATCGTTAGCAGTCGTTCGTACGTTTCACATGCAACGACGTCGCTAACGAGGCCGGATGTGCATCATGAATTCCGTGACCCCAATGACATCTCGTTAGCGATGTCGTTGCGTGTAAAGCCCCCTTTAGAGTCATGTACTCAACCGAGTAGACTATGGTACTCTTCACACTGCATAACCATGGTTAGCACAAAAAAAAAAAAAAATCCGAGTGGGGACCAAACTCATCCATTCAAGTGAATGGGTCCGAGAGAAAAACTATCAGCACACAGACCATCTGTATTGCATCCATGTTTTCTCCATTTTCCTTTGGCTAATGCCAAAGGACCTCTTTGTCCTTTTCATACGAGCAAAACAGACAACACATAGTGAAAACCAACATACAGACCAAAAAAGGATTCAGTACACTAATGAAAATTTCTTTTATTTATTTTTTTACTTAAGAGAGAAAAAAACCTACCGGGAATTTGGCCCAAGTCTTCCAATTTTTGCTGGCCTTACAATTTAGTAATTACTTAAGCAACATGTTCCTCTTCACAGTCAATAACCAGACAAACCAGTTTTTGTTCTCCTTCTCCATATATAAGAAAATGATGAAATATTACTGTTTTCACTCGGCTACTGGAGGCATACCACTTCCTGTACGTAGTAAACAATGGCTTGCAACCACACGATACTGTACTCTTGGGGTGATTGTTTCTATGCAGAAATAAAAGAATAAAAAAAAATTGGCCATATCTAGCAACACAACTCTACCCAGCAGCCTTAATACCATGGAGGATTTGCACTGTCGCCCTGTATGTAATTGGGCTAGTAGTGTACTGTATCTCAGCACCACTGCATCGCCTGTAAAGTGCAGTAGAGCTCGCCTCAGACGCCATATGGATTGATGGAAATTTAGTTTCCAGAGTTAAGTCTTGCTGGTTTTGCTCAATGCTGCAAGTATTTTTCTATTTGTAATATTTAAAGGGTATATTCGGAACTTTACAAAACAAAATGTGCCTAAGCACTAACAGACAGGTAGTTGCTACCTACCTGCCAGTTGTGTCCGGCACCGTCCTTTACAGACTGCTCCAGCCGGTGATTTTGCACCTTCTGTTGACATGTCAACAGAGTGGTGGCTTCTCCTCAGTAGACGGGGTGGGACTGCCAACTTTATGCTGCCCAGTTAGGCATTGGAGAGCCGGCTGTTAATCAGTATCATGTTGATTGTCCCACACCATTTACAGAGCACAGTGGATGAGAAGCCTCTGCTCTGTTGACGAAGCTATTGCATTGTTGGTAGGATCAGTTTGTGACCAATCTGTGACAGCGGCGCCAAGCACAGAGGGCAGGTAGATAGCAACCACCTGCCTTTTAGTGCATAGGCACATTGTTTAAAAAAAAAAGTCCTTTTTTTACCTTTTTAAAGGGAATGTCAAGTAAAAAAAAAACAATATAAACCTGCAGATTTAGGATTGATCTGCTGGTTACTAGCATTCTGAAACTGGCCAGCATTGGCACTGAAAGCCCTGCTGTGAAGGGGTGGGGGTGGTGGGGAGAAATTTAACTTTTTTCTTCCCGGCAACCTCGAGCTTTCAATCATCAGGGTAGAGCCAGTCTGGCTTCAGTCACCACTCTGAGCATAGAGAGTGACGGCTGTAACTGTTTCTTCAGTGCTGACTGACAGCCGGCTCTAATGCTGTCAGTCAGACAGCCGGCTGTCAGACAGTGCTGGGGAGGGGACACAGCCGAAGCTCACTATGCTCAGCAGAGACTGAAACTACGCCGGTGCTACCCCAATGACTGAAAGTTTGAGGTTGCTGGGAACAATAATGTTCATTTCCTCGCTCCGGGCAGCTTCAGAACTCTAGATTAAGATTAGATTAAGCAGATATCTTCAGATTAATAGCCTTGTTTGTTTTTACCTGACAGGTTCCTTTTAAAATCTACAGTGCATTTACATTCAGATGCTAGGATTTGCATGAGGACATATTGCACTCAAATCCCTTCACTTTTGGAGGTTTAATCTTCTATGTCATTACAGAACACATACTACTTTTATACTTTTATGGCAGTTAACCTTTGATTTCCTAGTTTTGTATTTACTGGAAAATACTTTTGGATTTACTTAGTGCTAATGTTAAGAATGCTTAATCCTGGTCCTGGGTGACCTTAAAAACCTGGATTTCCTGTTTCTCTGCTAATCACTACAAGCAAGTTATTAGCTACTTAAAGTCTAACTTGATTTTTTTTCTAATTATGTTTGAAATGTGTGAGAAGGAACAATCGCTTCTAATCTACACTTTAAGAAACTAATGTTATTGCCGATAATGGTACATGATATAATCTTTGGTAATAATGATGGTTGCCAAATTGAAGATCTTCTCAGTTTATCTCTTGAGACCCCTGGCAGATGGCTAAAGGAAGCCTCACCCTGCCAGACATATTCCTTACAGTGGCCATGTGTAGTGCATGGTGGCCAATCAGATTAATTGTCATTAATGTAATATATGAATGCCCCCAGTCTGCCGGAGCAAGATTTGGTGAAGCAACCTACATTTTAATTATCCCGTTACCTCTCTTTACTTGGAATCCTTTTACCGGTAAATATGGAAATTCCTATGATATCGTTATTAGCGTAAACCTAGAGATGACAGTTTTAAGTCGCTTAGATAGGAATGCTCGTGCCAAACAATATCAGAACTGCAGCCCCTTGGCAATCAAGACAATTGTTAACACCTCACCGAACAAGCGGCTACAGCCGGCACAAGAGCGCACGGTAGTGGAAATATTGACTCCGTGTACTAAAAATAAATTGTCCACTCCTGATGAATGGTGCTACTTCTGGGAAGGCCTTCGGAGCGGCAGCCGCTCAAGCCGGTCCTTTTTGTCAATGCGTCCAGAGCTAAACATAGAAATAATTAAACAGCAGCTTAGGTTTCAGCAAATATGTCCTGGTGGATGTGGCCAGGAGAAATTATTATAAAAGGATCTTCCAAACCATATATTTTATAAGCTAGTTAACTGTTGTCTGAGCAATGAATACTGTGTGAAATAATCTATTATTAAGAATGCTTTATCACATTTGGGAGTTTTGGTCCAGAAATAGATCCATTATTTGTGCAAGCAGCTTCAATTCCACATAAGTGTCTTTGCTGATGAATGAGGTTGTCTAAAAATGACATTAAAAAGTGCTGTGGATTCTGTGGCTGATCTGAAATTTATATATGCTTGTATTATATGTTGATTATGTTGCCAATTTGCTTCGTATTTGATCCCATGTGTTACAATGGATGAAATCCATAGCAAAGATCTACAGAAAGAACTCACATGCTGCAGACTTTATAATCTGGAGCGCAGATCAATTTCCACATGGAAAATATCCACACGAGGATGAGATTTATGTAAACTCATCTACTTTGCTGGTACTGTAATCTGATATGGATTTTCCACCAGTTATCAGGAAGCAAAATCTTCAGCAACATGTAAAAATGCCCATACTGGAAGATTGTTAAAGGGGTCGTCCATGTTTGGGATGAAGGTCTGCATCACTATGTAACTGCAGACTTTTGAATCCTAACAGGTTGTGCACCACATGCTGTCAGGATTCTCCGGTGCGAGAGGTCACTTGACCAATTTGCATACTTTCAGTCACATTCCAACTAAACATGTGACCTCACTCAATACACAAGACCGAGCATGTCTAGTCAGCTCAGGACCATATATATACAAATTGTTGTATGGCTGCCTGCTCTCACTGCGCTGGCACCAGAGAATCCTTACAGTGTGCAGTGCGCATGCTGTGAGGACTCAAATATCTGCAGTCACATTCAATAACTGCAGAGTTTCATCCCAAACCTAGAAAACCCTTTTAAGGAAGCTTAAAGGGAAGCTATCGTCAGAAAATCCCATATTGTATGAACCAGATTTATGCGTTTGTACAAAATTAGGACAACGGCTTCTTAAAAATATCATCTTCTCACCTCCTGTACTGGCGGCTCTCCAGCAATGTCGGTGCCATGTCTTCCAAGGCAGGCAATCAGCGGATGTGCTCCCACTTCCTTCGCCTGACCCTCGGCCGTCCGGGGAAGGCATGAGCAGTGCAGCTCACTAGAGGCCACTGATTTACTGTAGTCTTTTACGTGGCATAATAATGGCACTGGTCTTGGAGATGAGTATAAATTTTTTTTTATTTTACAAGGTGGAAATATGTCAATTTAGCAGGCGTTGTCCAAGTTGTCATGGTCAACCACTATATGTGGTTGTATTTTATTTAAGACAAGCTCCAGTAGCCAGTGTGAAAATTGCAAGATTACTCATTCTGTGTTTTAATGAAAATTGTGATATGAAAAAAGACGTTACAGAAAAATTAAAAAAAACTACATGTAACACAAAAACCTGATTTAAATGTCACGTGGCAAAATGCTATTATTCTGCAAATTTTTGAATACTCTGCAGGTTAGTAGCATCCTGAACCTGCCTGGTGCCTGCACATGAAACCCTACTGCCAGGAGGAAAATTACTTTAATCCTCCTGGCAGTGTTCCAGTTTCAGTCATGGGGGCAGAGCCGATGCGGGTTCAATCACAATTTTTAGGTAGAGAACTAACTAGACCAACGCCACCCCTGGCAGTGATTGACAGGTCTCACACTGGTATAGAATGGGAAAGTCTTGTTAATCACCTGGAACAGGACGGGGAAGAGCAGGCGCTGGACTAATCAGGTCTTTCCCTATGGTCTTTCTATAAAATTGGCATAAAACACTTGAAAAAGTCACACTTTTTTGCGCAATGCAAAGTTGTTAAAGAATATTGTGACTTTGCCACTTTTAGGCTATGTACGCACTAGAAAAGTGATTTTTCTCAAGAAAATTTCTTGAGAAACTTCTGGGAGTTGAAGATTACCGCACCTGCGGTAAAACCCCTCACCAAATCCGCGGGAAAAACGCATGCGTTTTTGCCGCGGTTTTTCCACAGGTTGGTCCCTGCGTTTTTTTATGCTGAACAGAAATAAATAATATAGATAATCGATAGACAGATAATGGATAGAGGGAAAGATGGATAGATGGATAGATAGATAGATAGATGAGAAAGACCTATATTATGTCCCACCCCCCTGCATATTCTAAGCTGGCACCCTTTAGTGACTTTCATGTGGCACTAAAGGGTGCCTAGCCTTGTATTTAGCCAAAAAATAAATAATTAAAAGAAATGACGTGGGGTTCCCCCTATTTTTGTAGCCAGCTAGGGTAAAGCAGATGGCTGCAGCCTGCAAACCACAGCTGGCAGTTTCACCTTGGCTGGTAATCCAAAACAGAGGGCACCCCCCGCTGTTATTTTACATTAAATAAATAATTTAAAACAAAAAACATGGGGTCCCCCCCAAATTGGATAACTAGCCAAGGTAAAGCGGACCGCTGGGGTCTGATATTCTCAGACTAGGGAGGTCCACTGTTATTGGACACTCCACAGCCTAAAAATAGCAGGCTGCAGCCGCCCCAGAAGTGGCGCATCCATTAGACGTGCCAATCCTGGCGCTTCGCCCCAACTCATCCCGTTGCCCTGGTGCGGTGGCAAATGGGGTAATATATGGGGTTGATGCCAGATGTGTAATGTCACTTGGCATCAAGCCCTGGGGTTCGTGATTTCACGCGTCTATCAGATACCTGACATCACCAACCCAGTTAGTAAGAAATATAAAATAGACAACAAAAAAAGTTTTATTTGAAAAAAAACACTCCCCACATTACCTCTTTAACCAATTTATTGACAAGAAGAATCAAATCCTGGTCCGGCGTAATCCAATAAGGGGGGGGGGTCCCACGGCGATCCATACCATAGTCAATGTCCCAGTCCATGAAGAACAGAATGTTCCCCATTGGCTGGGAAAGCAATGCAGTGACCTGAGGTAACATCAATGGGTCAGCCCAGGTCACTGCAGGGCATGACAAGTGCTGCTGTCAGGAGGTTAGATGAGATCATTACCTACTGTGATGATCTCCTGCAGTCCTGCCATCAGCGCAGTCACTGCCTTCTATGCCCGCCGCGTTGTCAGCAGTGTCGCCAGAGCCCGTGACGTCACCGCTAGTGACAGTCTCGGGCCGCTCGCGAGACGGGCATAGACAGCAGTGACCGCGTTGACGTCAGGAGGCAGGAGATCATCACAGCAGGTAATGATCTCATCTCACCTCCTGACAGCAGCTCCCGTCATCGCCGCGGCTGCACGCACTGCAGGGTGTCAGTGTCTGCCAGCGCTGCAGCGTGACAAGCTGCTGACACTGCAGGGCTGGCAGCGGCGGGGCCAGAGCGGCACACAGACTGCACGGGCACCCACCGGACGTCACACGGAAGTGCTTCTGTGCGGCGTCCAGGGAGCGTGACGTCTGTGTTTACTCTGCTCCACTTCCTCTTCTGTCATAATGACATCACTCCCTGCAAAACCGCAGGCAGCGATGTACATTACTGCAGGTAAATCGCGGCTATACCGGGGGTATACCGCACATCATTTGCTACCTGCGGTATACCCCCGGAATTTCACAATTACATTACAGTGAATGGAGTGAAATTCCGGGGGTATTCCGCAGGTACCTGCGGAAAATAATGGACATGCTCATTTTCTCAAGAAAGTTTCTTGAGAAAAATCCGCAGTGTGCGCACAGCTATTTTTTGTTCCCATAGGTTTTGCTGGGAAATCTCTGCAAAAAGATATCAAACCTTTCTCAAGAAATTTCCGCAGCAAATCCGCGGGTAAATCCGCGGGTAAAACGGCCTAGTGCGCACGTAGCCTTAATGTCAGTATTCAGCATTACTGCCAAAACTGATTGTTTTCATTTATCAAAAGTGGCAGCATTTCTTGCACCAGAAATGTTACTCCAATTCCTGACTGGAGTAACGTTTTCTGAAAGGCTAAATTGAGACGCTACTGGTACAACCGGCCTCTAATTCAGTCTGGGTAGCATGAATCGAGCGATAGGTTCCCTTTAAGTTTTCAATACTAATTTTTGATAAACCCTTAAAAGCATTTATAAGGGGTATTCCCATCTCCAAGATCCTATCCCAATAACAATAAGAAGAAGAATATTCGCAAATAACTATCAGAAATGTAGTGTATTTTTCCTGATAAGCTATGTCACTTACCTAATGTGCAAATGCAGCGCCCCACGAGGCAGGTGGTTAACTTAATCTTTGCCTGGCAGTCGTGGGTCGGGTCAGGAGATGTCATGGGTGGCCTTGCCCGGTTTCGTTGCCCCAAGGCATGCAGTAAATGGAGGGGAAGATTGGTGATTGGGGAAGTTTGTCGTGACGCCACCTGTGGTATGCGGCCAGGGAGTAGCCGCTACTGCAGAATTCCTCTCCGGGATAGGTGTTATGGCAGCCGCGATGGTGTCACTCCCCACAGGCGGAGCGGGCCCGGGTGGATAATAAAGGGTTTGGCAGTCCCCTGGCAGCGCCGAAGCATGGGACGACGGCGTCGCTAATCAGAGTCTAAGTCGGCAACTGTGGTTTCAGGTTCTTTTACTCACTGATTTAAAGCTGCACCTAGGCGCTGGTCTCTGCCGTCATGGGCTCCGGTCAATCCCAAGCAAGTAAGGGGGCCAACAACGGTGTTTAAAGAAAGAGAGAGAGAATGTCCTTTTCCTAGGATGTCCCCCTCAGCAGTTAGTTACCCGGGCTGAGCTCCCGCTCCAAGCCCCGGGCCTAGTAAAGTTCAAGAGTTCCAGAGGTGTCTTATCAGAACGATGGTCCCGACTTGTCTGAGTGTTGTGTGTCTGTTGCGCCTCCTTCTTCCCTGTGGCGACCAGAGCCTCAGGGGTGCCACACAAGCATGGCAGTAGCTTAAGTATCCATGGTTACGACCACTAGCAACTAATTGTTCCTATAACCATGGATACCTAAGCTACTATAATGACCTGCACATTAGGTAAGTGACATAACTAATCAAGAGAACTATACTACATTTCGAATTGGAGGTATTTGCTAATATTATTATTACTATTAAACCTACTACAAATTGGGATAGGATCTTGGAGATGGGAATACACTTTTAAGTAAAGCAATTGGAACAATGTTTGTTGGGGCCATTGTATAATTAGGAGTTTCATCATCATCTGGCAACATTTACCATTAGTGAGTCCATAAATAAATTATACTGCAAACTCAAAATGGTTATTTGTATATATGGTGTCTTGCTTTTTCAACATGGTAGCAATTTCAATGGCTGTTTTCTCTGTGTGTGTTACCAAAGTTGAACTAATCTGCCATTCTCACTATAATATTAACGCTATTGCATCAATGTATAAGAGCAGAATAGCTATGTGTAGTTTGTACCAGTCATGCGTATTATACCAACTAGAGTATTTGCAGATCGTTGGCTACGTAAAGGTCTTATGTCTCTTACATAATTTGCCCTGAATAAAGTGCTTTATGTGTTTCACAGCTGTCTAATGACAAATGGATCAAATCTCTAATCTCTGTATAATTCACAGGTTTTAGTAAAGTCCATGTATCCTGTATTACATATAAATCTCCGTCAATATCCATTGGTAAAGTTGCTGTAAGGTTGCATTGCATTCCACTAACAAGTTTGTTTTTTTAACTATAAATAGGGTGGCACTTATTTTTTTAAGTTAAGGCTCTATTTCCTGAAAGCAGAACATAATAAAACATGTAATTAAAGGCTGACAATGACAGGAAGAGCTATCCTGGGGAGCAGGCGGTAGGGAAAATCAGACCAGAGAGCTGTGGCTAGCCTATTTTAAACTAGGGAGTGAGAGTGAAGACTAAGAGGTGTGTTGAAAATAGAGGGGTTTATAAGATGAGCAAAGACCTGTTTGCTAAATTCATAGTAACCTTCAATTTACAAGAAAAAGCAAGGTGTGCAACAGACAATCTGGAGGCTTACTCAATAGTGCAGAGACAGGCAACTTTCCGAGGTTAGTATTAAACTGCCTGGTTGAATTTACTGCAAGCTTGGCATGGGCATCACATTGTATTGAGATCATGTCCAGACTTGCAGATCGTTTGAAAACTTGTTCAGACACATTTAGAAAAATGTTATTTTGTGGATAATTTCTTGCTCGTAAAACACAAATCCTCTGTATATGGTAGCAAAAAAAAAATTCTACATTTTGTGCATGTCCATCCATCTACAATATACCTAGGTGTACATTGGATAACCTACAAGTTGATTTTATTTGGGGTTGAGTGTATATTGCCTTAGTTTGCATCAAATTAGAGCTCATTATGGCAGATTAAGGATTGGGTATTTACCGCCCAAGTTTTCATCTACATTGTTGCTCAAAAAATCTATTCAAAGTAATATAAGGGAAGGGGTCTGGCTGCAATTCCCTGCACATCTGGGTTGGAAGGAGAACAGTGAAGGGTGAAGGAAATGTAGTGTTACACTAGTGTGTCCCTTCATTTTTTTCCCAAGGTTTAACCCCGCATACAGTAATGGTATAATGATACTATCACATAAGAAAACCCACTGCCAAATGTGTGCAATCTTCTCTTTTTCTTCATGATCGATGATGGTTTTCTAGATTGTTGGTTGTCTCAATAGCCCTCCATGGATAAGTATGGCATAACTCCTCAATTTTGTTGGCTTTGTTGTTACTCCTAATTTTTCTACATTTTTTGTCTTCCCAGTTGCAAAAGATTGTATTGCTCTCCCTCTTTTATATACAATACTGGATATTCTGATTTTTCAGATTCTTCCAAATGTTTGGTTCCGGAGGCTTCTTTGTATGTATTGGTCTTGTCTGTAAGCAATACTATTTTGGAACTTGTATAAAATCTAGACTGGGTTGTTCATTGCCACCTAATCCCATTGTCCCATTGTATATGTAATTGAAAAATTCTTGGATATAGTTAATAAAATTAATTTGGAATAGGTTATTTCACCTTTGTTTCTTTTGACAAGGATGATCATAACCAGGAATTGTATGTCCCTCTAAAACTGTTTTGCCTCAAGCAAGGTCCACCTAGGAGCACAGTATCGGATCATAATTCCAAAAAGGTTGGACCAATGGACGAACAACAAGCACATATTATAGAATTTATACTATATTATTGTGTGGGACCAACAAGCTGTGTTTGATGAGCCCGTTCACTATTGCCTCACTCAAAGAAGTAAAGATGATTAAGATCTACAGACATATAAAGATCACTGGAGATTTTTTGAATTTTGTTGAAACCAGACAAAACTTTAATTTGTGAATCTATGCTTATTATACGTTACATAAAGCAGGGAGCATATAGAAATGGTGCCCCTTTTTTGTACGGAAAATGTGAAGAGAACGTGATGACTGAATGAAAACTAGAGGTCATCGGCTTCACTTACCGACCACAGCCGGACTGCTAATCTCTTTAATGCTTTTCTGAAGGGGACAACAATGGGCACTTTCTTTCTCAAATGATTCACAGATGAAGTAAAGCTTGGTTAATACAGTCTATTTTTTGATAAATGGAGTACGTTGGGTGAAAAACTGATTTGGATGGAGATGGAGCTGATGGATTATAAACATTCACTCTGTTCCTCAATTCCTTCTTAGTCTATCTTTTTTTTTTTTGTTTTCTTATACTATTTCTCTCCTTCCCCACTCCTTTTCCTGCTTAGGTTATGTTCTGCGGCTATGTGGGCCTCCGGTGATCCGATTAATGTTTTCTAAGCTGTTTCTCTTTTAGCTTTGTCGATTACTTGCTTGTATCATTAAAAATATAACATTATCTTGCTGCCCCACCTTTTACAGAAAATTTGGATTGTGGTTGTTTGTTAAATTATATTCTTGAGCTAAAGTGGCATTTACAATTCAAGAGAATGGTGAGTGAGCATTGTTAAAATGATCGTTTTCCGATTTACAGCCTGTTTACATGGCAAGATAATCATCCAGTGAACGAGCAAAATGCTCATTCATTGGGTGGAATGATCTTTTGCTCAGCATAAATGAGCATTGCTCTCACCGGGGCATTGTCCTGTGTAAACAGGACTTGAACAACCGAGAGCCATGACAGTCTATGTGAGTGATCTAGTGTAGATCGCTCAATGCACCTTGTTTGCTTTGGTCTGCTTGTGTAAACAGGCAGTCAAACGACTGCCGGCTGCTTCATAAAAATGGGCCTTGAACATGTGTTGAGCATTTTTTAGGAAATCTAAGGGGTCTCTGTCTGAATCTACAGTTCCATTTAGATTAGCCGACAATCGGTGATTGTTTGTAGGTACATGATTATTATCACCGTGAATATCTGCCCATGGAAGCATGCCCACACTCCCCAAGGAATGAGCAAACTGATTGTTAGATGACTGGATCATTTACACTAGCAGAAAAATCATCATTATCGGCAGGACATCACGCCTTGGAAGTGCTCCAATAACATATGATGTAGAGAGCAAACAATTGTACAAATAATGATGAACAAGCACCAATCAACTTGTGTATGGTCAATCATCAATAGTTATTGGTCAGAAATCATGTCTATCTAAATGGATCATAGAGGCCTGAGCTCGATGAGGGCATTGACCAATCACTGTTATAAAGCAGCTGGAAAGACTGGCAGGAGCAGTGGTGTAGGCATAAGCGGCATATGGAAGGTAGTGACCGGCTGTGCATTGGGACCCAGGAGCTTTACAGCAGCTGAATCCATAATGAACAGCCATAAGTAGACGTTGATATAAAGATGTACAAGTGAAATAGATTGTGAGTTATATTGATTATATAATGCCTAGTGTACAAATAATTCATTAATAAATTATCATTTTATCATTGTAACATGATTGGTGCACACACAGGTTATTTCATAATAATGATGCCTATTTTATGAACTTCTTTCATCTCACCAATGTTTTAACCCCTCTGTTCCTCTTACTGTCAATGGTATTAACAGAAATTTATCATAACAAAAGCTTGATTGTCGGCCTTAAAGCCAGCGCCATTTATCAGGCTACTATTTCCTGTTGTCCACATCAGGGAGGTTCCACCCTTCTCAGCTTCTGCCAGGCAATTGTGTGAGAATCGAGTTGGGAACAGTACAAGAATCCCATTGTTGTCATAATCTGTAGCGGATACACAGAGGCCGAGTGTGAAGGACTCGTTCATAGCTGTTCTGACATCAGAAATCTCTCCATAGCTTTCCTGATTTCACCAGGTTAATCACCCTCATATCTGCTAGGTTTTTGTAAGATGAAACAGAGTACCATCATTGTGCCACAATGTCAGTGGAGGCAAACTACATCACTTCAATACTATATTCAGCAACCAGATTTGCTATAGGTAAGGGTGTAACCCTTGAAAGGACACACACACACACACACACATATACATACATATATATATATATATATATATATATATACATATATATGCAGTGTATATATCTACATATGTATGTATGAGCATGTATAGTCATATGAAAAAGTTAAGTTTGGGCACCCCTATTAATGTTAACCTTTTTTCTTCATAACAATTTGGGTTTTTGCAACAGCTATTTCAGTTTCATATATCTAATAACTGATGGACTGAGTAATATTTCTGGATTGAAATGAGGTTTATTGTACTAACAGAAAATGTGCAATCCACATTTAAACAAAATTTGACCAGTGCAAAAGTATGGGCACCTCAACATAAAAGTGACATTAATATTTTGTAGATCCTCCTTTTGCAAAAATCACAGCCTGTAGTCGCTTCCTGTAGCTTTTAATGAGTTCCTGGATCCTGGATGAAGGTATATTTGACCATTCCTGTTTACAAATCAATTCCAGTTCAGTTCAGTTTGATGGTCGCCGAGCATGGACAGCACACTTCAAATCATCCCACAGATTTTCAATGATATTCAGGTCTGGGGATTGGCCATTCCAGAATATTGTAATTGTTCCTCTGCATGAATGCCTGAGTAGATGTGGAGCAGTGTTTTGGATCATTGTCTTGCTGAAATATCCATCCCCTGCGTAACTTCAACTTCATCACTGATTCTTCCACATTATTGTCAAGAATCTGCTGATACTGAGTTGAATCCATGCGACCCTCAACTTTAACAAGATTGCCGGTGCCGGCATTGGCCACACAGCCCCAAAGCATGATGGAACCTCCACCAAATTTTACTGTGGGTAGCAAGTGCTTTTCTTGGAATGCCGTTTTTTTTTGCCTCCATGCATAACGCCTTTTCGTATGACCAAACAACTCAATCTTTGTTTCATAAGTCCACAGGACCTTCTTCCACAATGTAACTGGCATGTCCAAATGTGCTTTTGCATACCTCAGGCGAATGTTTGTGGCGTGCTTGCAGAAACTGCTTCTTTCGCATCACTCTCCCATACAGCTTCTCCTTGTGCAACCTGCGCTGTATTGTTGACCAATGCACATTGACACCATCTGCAGCAAGATTAAGCTGCAGGTCTTTGGAGGTGGTCTGTGGATTGTCCTTGACTATTCTCACCATTCTTCTTCTCTGCCTTTCTGATATTTTTCTTGGCCTGCCACTTCTGGGCTTAACAAGAACTGTACCTGTGTTCTTCCATTTCCTTACTATGTTCCTCACAGTGGAAACTGACAGTTTAAATCTCTGAGACAACTTTTTGTATCCTTCCCCCGAACAACTATGTTGAATAATCTTTGTTTACAGATCATTTGAAAGTTGTTTTGAGAAGCCCATGATGCCACTCTTCATAGGAGATTCAAATAGGAGAACAACTTGCAAGTGGCCACCTTAAATACCTTTTCTCATGATTGGATACACCTGCCTATGAAGTTCAAAGCTCAATGAGGTTACAAAACCAATTTAGTGCTTTAGTAAGTCAGTAAAAAGTAGTTAGGAGTGTTCAAATGAAGAAATTGATAAGGGTGCCCATACTTTTGCACCGGTCAAATTTTGTTTAAATGCGGATTGCACATTTTCTGTTAGTACAATAAACTTCCTGTCAATCCAGAAATATTACTCTATTACTCAGTCCATCAGTTATTAGATGTATGAAACTGAAAAAGCTGTTACAAAAACCCAAATTGTTATCGAGAAAAAAGGTTACCATTAATAGGGGTGCCCAAACCTTTTCATATGACTGTATATATGTGTGTGTGTATGTATATATATAATATATATACATACACACACACACAATGTCCTTTCAAGGGTTACACCTTTACCTATAGCAAATCTGGTTGCGGAATATAGTATTCAAAGCTATAATATTTATTTTCTGATTTAGTTAAATGCCCAATGTTTGCATAAAGCATATGAGCATAATGAGGTATGATCATGCATTATCCCCTTCAACCATTGATATTTAAAATATGGAATTATATTTTTCTTTAATTTCCTTTTAATTCTGTGTCTTTTTTTTTACAGGTGGCAACCTGTTCCTGGAACTAAGGCAGCCATGCTGGTGAAAGTGAATAGTTTGAGACAAGTGCCAATATCTCCGCCCTGTACACCTCTTCAAAGTAGCAACCCAAAAAATTCTTTAGGCCGTGCTTCTGGATATGCCCATGTTCAATCCACTTCTTTGCAAGCAAAACCTGGAATTGATACAAAACAATCAATGCAAGTAAAGAAAACAGACAATGGTGGATTCTGTCTGGTCTTGACTAATGGGGCCTCATGTCAAACTCCACAGAGGACTCCTACAGGCACACTGCAACCCTCCTCCCCCAGATATGGCTCCCCACCACCTATATATGATGAGCCATCTATAGATTCTCCAATTTATGATGAGCCTCCTGCAGAGATGGACTTTGAGAACATGACTGTACAGTCCATGTCACCACCAATGTCCCCAACTAATAGTTTACAAAGCTATTTACAAACTCCCAAACTTCTGCCCTACCCAGGTCATCCAAGTAAACACAAGAGGAACCCTTCTGCTACAGAGTACAGCCCAGCCGGCAGGGAGTATATAAAGCACATGGTCAATGTTGATCAATCCTCTAAACAGACTATTTCACCCACTGGATCTCTCGATGCCCATCCCAAACATCAGCCCAGTCCATTGGCCTTAAAAGACAGCTTTAAAAATTCTTGGAGAGTCTTGGAAGCTAATGTCCTCAAAAACATGGAGGCCCACCATAACAGGCAAAACAGTCTTCCCCAAGATTACCCAACTGTGGTAAGCCAACAGGACTCTGGTTATTCCACAGGCCCATCTCCTAGTTTGAGAAAAAGGAAAGGTAGAAGACAAGGCACAGCTCAGATAAGGCCTGGTTCAGTCGGCAGCAGCAGTGAACTCAATGCACTAAATGATAAACTCATTGCAGAAATGAGGTCAGTAGTCTGCAGACCGACTCCAGTAAGGGGCAGTAAGACTAGCCTGGACGCGGACATGATAGAAAACATTGCCCCAGACAATAACAAGGTGCGGTTTCAGACGGACTCCTTAAAAAACTGCATGGATAGAGAGTCAAGGGACGACCTCACATCAAGCAGTAGGTCTTTGTATAGACTTGCATCTGAAGTACGAGAGTGTAAAGGAGAAGCAAATACTCAACCTGAAGTGGTACGACAGAAGCGGACCTATGAGAAGATGGACTTTGTGGAGAAAAAAGTTACAAGCCAGATAAGTTTACTCTCAACTGAATCCACAAGGACAGTATCACAGGTATTTTATTTTATTCATAATATTTACTTACATATTGAAAATAAATACTTGAGCAAAGAAAAAAATATAAAAAACAAAAAATGAGACACAGCCCTGTTGTATAATGTTGCACGGACCGTGGCACTTCTGTGGTGGTGGCGCTCAAGTCGGATTAGTCAACTAAATCAAAACTTGGCACTCAGAGACCCAGTGAAACAGAAAAATGTTTAATAAAGTGCTTGCAATCCCAAAAAAATAGACATTTCAGTCCTCCGTGGACCTTCTTCAGTACAAATGGCACACAGCATGTCTATCTATCAGTGGTGGATGCCACACAGATGCGCCTGTCTGCCATGGCTTTCTCTAGGCAATCTGTACTGATTAAGGTCTGAAATGGACCACAACGTCTATTTTTTGGATTGAAAACACTTTATTGAACATTTTTCTGTTTCACTGAGACTCGGAGTGTCAAGATTTGAAGCCTTTGTTGTAAACTGCCAGGTTTTGGTGATGCTTTCTCTTCTGATTAGTGTTATCATGGAGATCATCTAAGAGTTCCCAAAAATCAAATACATGGATGGTCCCATATACACATATAATTGCTACTATTCAAGTCAGATAAGGTATTGGTAATATTATATTTGCTCTACTGAATTTCCGCAAAGTCTCCATGAGAACAGTAGTCAGAAGGGGTTGTATTAGGCGTTCAATATTCTCAACAATACACACTTCATTTACTCCAGAATCTCTTTATGAAGCAGAAGAGATGTGTGGTGAAGTGCCACGCTTAGGGATACTTTACACGCTGCGACATCGCTAGTGATTGCTAGCAATGTCAAGCGCGATAGCACCCGCCCCCGTCGCTCGTGCGACATTTGGTGATCGCTGCCGTAGCAAACATTATCGCTACGGCAGCGTGACACGCACATACCTTGACAGCGACGTCGCTATGACCGCCGAACAATACCTCCTTCAAGGGGGAGGGGTGTTCGGCGTCATAGCGACGTCACTGCCGTGTCACTAAGCGGCCGGCCAATAGAAGCAGAGGGGCGGACATGAGCGGGACGTAACATCTCGCCCACCTCCTTCCTTTCGCATTGCCGGTGGACGCAGGTAAGGAGATGTTCGCCGTTCCTGCGGTGTCATACATAGCGATGTGTGATACCGCAGGAATGACGAACAGCATCGTACCGGTGGCAGCAGCGATATTAAGGAAATGAATGACGTGTCAACGATCACCGTTTTGGAACGATTTTGCGATCGTTGATCGTCGCTCATTAGTGTTACACGCTGCGATGTCGCTACCGGCACCGGATGTGCGTCACTAACGACCCCGACGATATATCGATAACGATGTCGCAGCATGTAAAGTACCCCTTAGTGTGCACCTTTCCTCTTTTTACACTGTGCACCAACCACAGTATTCTTGCAGGTGCTAACTAAAACGTACTTAGGTCAAAAGCACCCCCATACACATTAGCCAGCAATCTTTCCAGGCTCCTCCATATACAGGCGCACTCATATGTTCTATATGAGAGAGACTCTGCCAGATTTCTCTGGCAGTATGTTGTCTTGCAGAAAACAATAGATTGGCCGTTAGAAATTCAGTGTATTGGATCCTTCTGTTCCCTGGAGTCAATATAGTGATGTTTGGCTATTCGCGCACTTTGCGTTTTTCCAAGCGTTTCCGCAGCGATTTCAACTGCAGCGTTTTAATGCCAAAATGCATTCGTTTTGTTTTTTAAGCAAAGTCCATGGGAAATAGGGCTTTCTTGTGCAGAAAATTTGTCAATCTCTGCGTTTAAAGAAGCAACATGTCAATTGTTTTGCCATTTTGGCAGCGTTTTGCTAACATTAGAGTCAATGAGAAGTTTCAAAACGCATCCTTAATAAACGCATGCTTTTTTTTACATTATATTAAGGGCATGATACAGTGCTGGCCAAAAGTATTGGCACCCCTGCAATTCTGTCAGATAATACTCAGTTTCTTCTTGAAATGATTGCAATCACAAATTCTTTGGTATTATCTTCATTTATTTTGCTTGCAATGAAAAAACACAAAAGAGAATGAAACAAAATTCAATCATTGATCATTTCACACAAAACTCCAAAAATAGGCCAGACAAAAGTATTGGCACCCTTAGCCTAATACTTGGTTGCACAACCTTTAGCCAAAATAACTGCGAACAACCGCTTCTGGTAACCATCAATGAGTTTCTTACAATGCTCTGTTGGAATTTTAGACCATTCTTCTTTGGCAAACTGCTCCAGGTCCCTGAGATTTGAAGGGTGCCTTCCCCAAACTGCCATTTTGAGATCTTTCCACAGGTGTTCTATGGGATTCAGGTCTGGACTCATTGCTGCCTACTTTAGTAGTCTCCAGTGCTTTCTATCAAACCATTTTCTAGTGCTTTTTGAAGTGTGTTTTGGGTCATTGTCCGGCTGGAAGACCAATGACCTCTGAGGGAGACTCAGCTTTCTCACACTGGGCCCTACATTATGCTGCAAAATTTGTTGGTAGTCTTCAGACTTCATAATGCCATGCACACGGTCAAGCAGTCCAGTGTCAGAGGCAGCAAAGCAACTCCAAAACATCAGGGAACCTCCGCCTTGTTTGACTGTAGGGACCGTGTTCTTTTCTTTGAATGCCTTTTTTTTTTCCTGTAAACTCTATGTTGATGGCTTTTCCCAAAAAGCTCTACTTTTGTCTCATCTGACCAGAGAACATTCTTCCAAAACGTTTTAGGCTTTCTCAGGTAAGTTTTGGCAAACTCCAGCCTGGCTTTATGTCTCGGGGTAAGAAGTGGAGTCTTCCTGGGTATCCTACCATACAGTCCCTTTTCATTCAGATGCCGACGGATAGTACAGGTTGACACTGTTGTGGCACGGTGGCTCAGTGGCTAGCACTGCAGTCTTGCAGCGCTGGGGTCCTGGGTTCAAATCCCACCAAGGACACCATCTGCAAGGAGTTTGTATGTTCTCCCCGTGTTTGCGTGGGTTTCCTCCGGGTACTCCGGTTTCCTCCCACATTCCAAAGACATACAGATAGGGACTCTAGATTGTGAGCCCCAATGGGGACAGTGTTGCCAATGTATGTAAAGTGCTATGGAATTAATAGCGCTATATAAATGAATAAAATTATTATTATTATTATTATTACCCTCGGACTGCAGGGCAGCTTGAACTTGTTTGGATGTTAGTCGAGGTTCTTTATCCACCATCCACACAATCTTGCGTTGAAATCTCTCGTCAATTTTTCTTTTCCTTCCACATCTAGGGAGGTTAGCCACAGTGCCATGGGCTTTAAACTTCTTGATGACACTGCGCACCATAGACACAGGAACTTTCAGGTCTTTGGAGATGGACTTGTAGCCTTGAGATTGCTCATGCTTCCTCACAATTTGGATTCTCAAGTCCTTAGACAGTTCTTTGGTCTTCTTTCTTTTTTCCAACCTCTGTCCACACAAGGACACAGGACAGAGGTTGAGTCAACTTTAATCCATGTCAACTGGCTGCAAGTGTGATTTAGTTATTGCCAACACCTGTTAGGTGCCACAGGTAAGTTACAGGTGCTGTTAATTACACAAATTAGAGAAGCATCACATGATTTTTCAAACAGTGCCAATACTTTTGTCCACCCCCTTTTTTATGTTTGGTGTGGAATTATATCCAATTTGGCTATATGACAATTTTTTTTTTCCATTGAAGACAAATTAAATGAAGATAATAATACCAAATAATTTGTGATTGCAATCATTTTCAGGAAGAAACTGAGTATTATCTGACAGAATTTAAGGGGTGCCAATACTTTTGGTCAGCACTGAATGTCCCTTTACACACACACATAGTCCAACAATTAAATTAATGAAAATCAATAATTTAACGTTATTTTAACCCCTTCACCCCCGGCCACTAAAACACCCTAATGACCGGGCCATTTTTTGCAATTCTGACCAGTGTCACTTTGACAGGTTATAACTCTGGAACGCTTCAACGGATCCTGGCGATTCTGAGATTGTTTTTTCGTGACATATTGTACTTCATGTCAGTGGTAAATTTAGGCCGATATTTTTTGCATTTATTTGTGAAAATTTAGGAAATTTGGCAAAAATTTTGAAAATTTCGCAAATTTCAAACTTTGAAAATTTATGCCCATAAATCTGAGAGATATGTCACACAAAATAGTTACTAAATAACATTTCCCACTTGTCTACTTTACATCAGCGCAATTTTCGAAACAAATTTTTTTTCCGTTAGGAAGTTAGAAGGGGTCAAAGGTCATCAGCAAATTCTCATTTTTCCAACAAAATTTACAAAATAATTTTTTTAGGGACCACATCACATTTGAAGTGACTTTGAGAGGCCGAGGTGACAGAAAATACCCAAAAGTGACCCCATTCTAAAAACTACACCCCTCACACTGCTCAAAACCACATCCAATAAGATTATTAACCCTTTAGGTGCTTCACAGGAACCAAAGCAATGTGGAAGGAAAAAATGAAAATTTTACTTTAGCCATAAAATTTTCATTTTTACAAGGGAGAAAAGAGAAAGTACACAATACAATTTATTGTGCATGTTCTCCTGAGTACGCTGATACCCCATATGTGGTAAAAATCAATTGTTTGGGCGCACGGCAGAGCTCGGAAGGGAAGGAGCGCCATTTGAATTTTTGAACGCAAAATTAGCTGCACTCATTAGCGGACGCCATGTCGGGTTTGAAGACCCCCTGAGGTGCCTAAACAATGGAGCTCCCCCACAAGTGACCCCATTTTGGAAACTAGAGGCCTCAAATAATTTTTCTAGATGTTTGGAGAGCACTTTGAACCCCTGGGGGCTTCACAAAAGTTTATAGCGTTGAGCCGTGAAAAGAAAAAAAATTTTTTTTACCACAAAACGGTTGCTTCAACTAGGTAGCTTTTTTTTCACAAGGGTAACAGGAAAAAATGCACCATAAAATGTATTGTGCATTTTCTCCTGAGTACGCAGATACCTCATATGTGGTGGAAAGTAATTGTTTGGGCGCATGGCGGGGCTCAGAAGAGAAGGAGCGCCATTTGACAGCAAAATTGGTTGGAATCATTAGCGGACGCCATGTCACGTTTGGAGACCCCCTATGGTGCCTAAACAGTGGAGCTCCCCCACAAGTGACACCATTTTGGAAACTAGAGCCCTCAAATAATTTTTCTAGATGTTTGGTGAGCACTTTGAACACCTGGGGGCTTCACAGAAGTTTATAGCGTTGAGCCGTGAAAAGAAAAAATTTTTTTTTTACCACAAAACGGTTGCTTCAACTAGGTAGCTTTTTTTTTCACAAGGCTATCAGGAAAAAATGCACCATAAAATGTATTGTGCATTTTCTCCTGAGTACGCAGATACCTCATATGTGGTGGAAAGTAATTGTTTGGGCGCATGGCGGGGCTCAGAAGAGAAGGAGCGCCATTTGACAGCAAAATTGGTTGGAATCATTAGCGGACGCCATGTCACGTTTGGAGACCCCCTATGGTGCCTAAACAGTGGAGCTCCCCCACAAGTGACACCATTTTGGAAACTAGAGCCCTCAAATAATTTTTCTAGATGTTTGGTGAGCACTTTGAACACCTGGGGGCTTCACAGAAGTTTATAGCGTTGAGCCGTGAAAAGAAAAAAATTTTTTTTTACCACAAAACGGTTGCTTCAACTAGGTAGCTTTTTTTTTCACAAGGCTATCAGGAAAAAATGCACCATAAAATGTATTGTGCATTTTCTCCTGAGTACGCAGATACCTCATATGTGGTGGAAAGTAATTGTTTGGGCGCATGGCGGGGCTCAGAAGAGAAGGAGCGCCATTTGACTTTTCAAACGCACAGACGCAGTGCACTGATCGGCCGCTGCAGGACGCACGGTCGGATGCGATAAAAAAAAGCGTCGGGGATACGTAAAAAAAAAAGTCACGCCAAAAATTGACCATGGATGCAGATACGTTATGTGCATCCCTGATCAGCGCTTGGCGGGACGCACGGACGGATGCGATACAAAAAGCGTCGCAAATACGGAAAAAAGTCACGCCAAAAATTGAGCAGGGATGCCGATCCGTTATGTGCATCCCTGATCAGCGCTTGGCGGGACGCACGGACGGATGCGATACAAAAAGCGTTGTGAATACGGAAAAAAGTCACGCCAAAAATTGACCATGGATGCCGATCCGTTATGTGCATCCCTGATCAGCGCTTGGCGGGACGCACGGACGGATGCGATACAAAAAGCGTCGGGGATACGGAAAAAAAAGTCACGCCAAAAATTGACCATGGATGCCGATCCGTTATCTGCATCCCTGATCAGCGCTCGGCGGGACGCACGGACCGTTGCGATACAAAAAGCGTCGTGAATACGGAAAAAAAAGTCACGCCAAAAATTGACCATGGATGCCGATCCGTTATCTGCATCCCTGATCAGCGCTCGGCGGGACGCACGGACGGATGCGATACAAAAAGCGTCGTGAATACGGAAAAAAAAGTCACGCCAAAAATTGACCATGGATGCCGATCCGTTATCTGCATCCCTGATCAGCGCTTGGCGGGACGCACGGACGGATGCGATACAAAAAGCGTCGGGGATACGGAAAAAAAAGTCACGCCAAAAATTGAGCAGGGATGCCGATCCGTTATCTGCATCCCTGATCAGCGCTTGGCGGGGCGCACGGACGGATGAGGTGTAAAAATGGACAGGGGATACGGAAAAAAAAAAAAGTTATACTCACAGTAC
Organism: Anomaloglossus baeobatrachus; assembly: GCF_048569485.1. Lineage (NCBI taxonomy): Eukaryota > Metazoa > Chordata > Amphibia > Anura > Aromobatidae > Anomaloglossus > Anomaloglossus baeobatrachus. Next base: position 348,492,619 of record NC_134357.1, on the reverse strand, counting down.
CCAGAGGACTAGCAGGAGGATCACTGACCAGAAGAGCTGCAGAGGAACAGATGGCAGAGAGATGGACAGCTTTACAGGAGCAGCAGGCAGATCAGCAGAATGCCCAGGAAGGACCCAGCGATGGACGCAGATGTGATCAGGCCGGTGAAGACAGGTAAGAGGACGTCGGGGGAGAGCAGAGGGGGGGGGTGAGAGCAGAGGGGGGGGTGAGAGCAGAGGGGGAGGGGGGGGAGAGCAGAGGGGGAGGGGGGAGAGCAGAGGGGGAGACCGGAGAGGGAGCTGCAGAAGCAGAATAGAAATAATGGGGGAGGCAGTCAGATCGCGGGGGGAGCGGATCGGGATGTCGGGGGGGGGGGGGTGGTTGGGGGGAGCAGATCGCGGGGGGGGGCACGGCAGGGGCTATCACGGCAGCGCGCAGGGGCACCACGGGAGCACGCACGGGCTGCAAAGTGAGCACAGTACTCACTTTGCAGCAGCAGCGGTGACCTCAGCAGCAGCGGTGGTAGCAGATCGGGATGCCGGGGGGGCAGATCGGGGCGTAGGGGGGCAGATCGGGGCGTAGGGGGGCAGATCGGGGGGGGCACGGGCAGGGGCCTTCACGGGAGCGCGCAGGGGCCTTCACGGGAGCGCGCAGGGAGCGGAATACTTACCATTAGAGCTGCAGCGGCGGAGACAACAGAGGCGGCGGCGGCGGCAGCAGCGGTGGCGTGGTACCAAAAGTACCAGCCACTCCACGCTGCAGACATGTTGGGGGAGGGCTCACAGGCCAGCACAGGCCTGGGGAGGGCGGCCACCGGCAGATCAGACCGCCCCACTGCACACTGATTGGAGCGATTGCGCGTCATAGCACGATCGCTCCAATCAGTGCTGCAGGGGCTGGGGGCGGCATGTTTGAGGTCCACCTATGATATGCTGCAGCAGCTGCGGCATCTCATAGCTGGATCTCACAGGATCGCACTAATTCGGGCATTATTTTTGCCGAAATTAGTGCGATCGATGTGGTTGGCGGTTCAGATTTGAACAGCCAATCACATCGATCGTCGATAGGGGGTGGCGATGCCGCCCCCCCTGGGGTCAAGCAAAGGTCCCCTGCTGTAAGAAACAGCAGGGGACATCATTTGAAAGCCGTTGCTATGGCCACGGCAATCAAATGAAGTTTAGGCCGTAAAATTACGTCCCTGGTCGTTAAGTCACGTTAAAATAGGACGTAATTTTACGGCCCGCGGTCGTGAAGGGGTTAAACATAAATATTAGAACACAGTTATCATTTTAATAAAATTAGCTATTTTGTGTATGATTTTAATCATGATATTTGTTATCATTTTTTTTCCTTTTTTTCATAGTGTTTGAATGTTTAAACTTTATTAGTGTATTTGTATTCAAAACACATCTGACTTTAAGCAATGAAAAAGCATGTAAAACATGGAAAAAACGCGGCCAAAACGCGGTAAAAACGCAAGCGTATTTTTAGCGTTTTTGTGGTGAAAACCAAATTTGACAAAGACAATTTCTGCCAGAGGATGCGTTTAGAACTGCAACTACCTCAACGCAAAGTGTGCACATAGCCTTAGACTGTTGGCCAACCCTAGAGTATTTTGGTGCGTTTGGCTCACCATGTATGGGGGGTCTTAAGACTCAGGTGTTTTGTTTTGCTGTAGGATAAATAATCTTCTACAATCCTTTAAAATCAAGGTTCTTATTTGTTTTTGTTTTCATTTTCTTTTACAAGCTCTAAAAATCACAGACATTTTTTACATATGCTTTGGAAAACCATACTAGATCATGAACATTATAAGGGATACATGTCTACAATTACTGATATGAACAGGTCACCACTCTTGACATTTGGTGGTGCTCCTAATCATAGCTCTGTCAGCAATTGTCCTCCTCACAAGGCAGCAGATCATGACCAAGGTCCAGATGGACCATAACGTATACCTTGGTCATCTTCTTGATACATGGATAGATTGTAATGAAGGTTGCTCAGCATATGACATTCAAGTTATTCCAAGTGCCATGGTTGTCTGTACTCTATTGCTGGCATTTACTGTGTGACCTGCAAAATTAAATAATTACAATCTCAATAATCTGTTCCAAATTTTCCAGCTCCATAAAAACAATCACAAATGCATATTAATTTTTTTTATGAACACGGGATAAAAGTACCTTATTGTCTTGGACAGTCCAGAAATGTGTTAATGGTTGGAGATGAGCATGGTTTACAGTCAGGCATAGTATGCGTGGTTGGTGGTAAAACATGCAGTTTCATAGTCTGAGTGGCTGAACTTGTTTCATGAGGCAGTCGTCTTTAGGTGTGGTCATTAACTTTCCTAACCTGGAGGGACATGCCACAAATTTCAAGGTAAAACATTATTGGATATCACTACTTGTTAGATGCACCATCAGATTTGGATTTACAAGATGTGCAAGTTAAGCCGGTTATCAATGGCTGGCTTGAAGCTGAAATCAGAATTAGTTGTGTAATATTGATGTCGCATACAAAACTGCACACAATTTTAGATGGTTAAATGTTAACAGTATTGTTTAATACATTTCTTCCCATTTATAAAGCATTATGCTACATGAAAAAAGGTTCTGGATGTGAACAAGAATGTTTCCAATCACAGACAGCAAACCGGAATCTTAAAACTGACACCTCTTTAACTATTCTAATGATTAATGCACGATGTAGGAGCTACTAGTCATGATAACATAGGGTACAGTGTGACCTTCTCCATCTCCTCCTTTGCCTGCGGTGTGCAGTGCTTCATTACTCCAACTTCCTGTCCTGCGTCATGGCCATCACTTACTTTTTATCACGTATTGTTATGACATTGTAGTCATTGATTCGTATTGTCATCTAAACAAATCATTATCCACCTTAAGGCTATTTGTCCCTCGTGGCACTTGCACAGATGAAAGAAATCCTGTATTACAATATGTTTTGACAATCCTAGTATCTCATATTACTATTAGTGATGAGCGAGCACTACCATGCTCGGATGCTCGGTAATAGATAAGAGCAGTTGGATGGTCGGATGGCCGCAACTTGATTACCCGAGTATAATGAAAGTCAATAGGGCATTCTTCTGAGAAATTTTGTGGAAAGTTCCCCATTGACCTTGATTATATTCGGGTACTCAAGTGGCAGCCATCCGAGCATCCAACTACTCGTAACTACTATGTTTCCACGAAAATAAGACCTACCCCGAAAGTAAGGCCCAGCAGAATTTTACAGGATTTTTGGACTATGCTTGAAATATAAGCCCTAAACAAAAAATAAGCCCTACTAACAGTTAGGGGCAGCGTTAGGGGGAGGCAATCTACACAATTTCTCACTCTCTTAGGGACCATAGTCATGTGATCAAAGGTCTCTTAATTCCAGGAGTCTAAAAGCACTGAACAGGAGACAGGCTGGTATGCATGACTGGCATAAGGCGTATGGGAGAGTTAACTGGGCCTTTTCAGAGGGCCCTCATTCTCCTAGGGGCCCCAATGTTTATATCCTGATAACACTGCTTCAGGACCTTTGTGACATCCCGTCATGTGACTAAGTTGTCACCGAAAGGGCTCTTAATTGCAGGAGTCTAAAGCTGAACAGGAGACAGGCAGGTATGTATGTGCAGTGTGGGTGGGTGGATGGATGGATGCATAGTTAGATAGACAGACATGTGTTACACAAAGCGTATGGAGAGTTATGATGAGGTTCTAGAAAGCAATATGACTATATCTGAACAAATGTTGATTTTTTTTTTGTTTGTTTAAGAATAAGTGTGGATTGTTCTTCATGGAAAAAAATAACACATCCCCTGTAAATAACCCCTAGCCCATCTTTCATAGCAAAAAATAATAGAAGACCCTGTCTTATAGTCGGGGAAACACGGTAGCACCGAGCAACCTAACATAGTAGTGCTCACTCATCACTAATCCCTATATGTTACATATGTCACTTATTTATCCTTGAAAAAATCTTGCAAATTTCACACTAATCACTGAGCCAAATAATAGGCTTCTACTGATCACTTTCCTGCAGGCATTTCACTATTATCATATATAAGGCTAAAACAAATGGCAAAAATTATACTACCGTAGCACAGGATCAGCCCCTCACAATACATAATGGTCACAGCTCACCTCCTCCCCCTCCCAGCACAGATAGCAGAGTATGCCTAAAGATCTGTTTTTTAGTAGGCGACAAGATGGTTTCTTGGGGACTGAAATATGGCAGTTGTTTTTTTGGGATTTAAAAATTGATGGCCTCTCCTTAGAATAGTTTAGTCCCCTGCCAGCCAGCTGATAGAGATCCTTCAGTACCAGGCACCTCTCTATATGTTGTAATGGCCGTCTTTAGTGTTGTTTTGCACTCTCCAGAAGATTCATAAAAATAGGCCATCATAGTCCTAGAAATTTATTATAAGGCCTCCATTACACATAGTTATATACACAAGAAAGTGTTTTGGGTTTTTTTTTTTTGCGTTTTCAACAAGTTGTGATCTTTTCAGTGTTTTGTAACACGATCTAATAATTGGCAATGGAGCGTTCACAGGAAAGCTCCCTCCCAATTATCTGCTGGTGTGAACATGCCGACAATCACCTGATGATTGCGCAAAACACTAGTTTGTGGGTTGATTTGATCTTTCCGCATGCATAAAAATCATGGTTATTGGCAGTAAGTCACCCCGTGTGATGTAAAGCCAATAACATGAACTGTGTATGTAGAGAGAGAGACATATTATTAGCCATCATTGCTAGTCGGCCTGTGCAAAAAGGCCAATAAATGTGCAACTAATGACTTGAATATAGTCGATGACGCTCGGTGCAGGCCTGACATCATTCAGGGTAAATGGGCCAAAAAAACAATATCATAATGTTGACTTTATATTATTATTATTATTATTATTTTATTTTTTTTTTGAGGGGGAAGAGAGTAAAAAAATACACCAAAATGGTAAAGTAAAAGCATTGTTTGTCTTGTTTTAAGTTTTCTATATGTAATAGTATTTTGGGTATGACACGACTCTAAAAATGACAAATACTCCCTTTGTTATACTTTTTGGTCCTCTGGTGTGGTACCTAACAGGCAAAAGCCGTAAGAAACTGATGTTAGCTGTTTATCAGTTCTTCATTTACTGTACAAATTGTATACTGACGTCTTTATATTTTGCTACAATAACACTAACGCGTGATAAAGTCGAACAAAGCTGAATAATTAAAATCAATCTGTTCAGACACTCGGATATGAGCAGCTTGTTGGAAATACGTCCTCTATTTCTAGATTCATATATAGCATCAACAGTTTATGTATTTGTTCTATTTGTATTTACCCACTGATCTTATTCAATCCTTTAGTGAAAACCTCTTGACGATTCTCTGGTTATATTTATATTATTAGTTATTATCTCTAGAAAGTTACAGTAGAAAAAAATGTGAATTTCATTGTCTAAACTAGTTTATTCTGATTGCAGAGTGGGACCCTGGAGGGGAATCCTACATGTGAAGGCCGAGGGCAGGCAACCTTTGGATCTGGGTACCAGTTTCCTTACACTACTCTGAAGAAACCACTTTCCCAAACCAAAATGGCGGACTGGGCTTCAAAGAACCTCAATATGCACACACAGGGAATTTTCCGCAGGAGAATCTCCATCTCCAACATGCTATCATGGAATGGCGGGTCCATTAAGAAACCCATGTTGATCACTAGCAATCGAGTCATCAAGAAGGAGGCCTGTGAAATGTTCAAGCTGGTCCAGGTCTACATGGGAGACCGTCAGGGACGGACAGACCGAAACCAAGTGGCTTTAGTGTTGGTGACTAAATGTTGGACGGTGCAAGGTTTGCGGGACGAACTGTACATGCAACTGGTGAGACAGACCACTAACAATATGTCTTACAGAAGCCTGTCTTTAGGATGGGAACTTATTGCCATTAGTTTGGGGTTTTTCTCACCATCTCCAAAGTTTCAGTCGTACTTGGAAGGTTACATCTACAGACATCTGGAGGAAGCCAGTGATCAAAACAGTAAGTATTTGTCTTAATTTTTTTCTACTGATTTGGATATAGAAGGTTATGTTAAATGCCCTGAATGTGAGGAAGAATGTGACCATAAATAAAATCTGTCATAATTAGATGTGTCATAGGTAGAGGTTGGGGGAGAAGTGCTGGAATGTATAGCTTGATAAGGAAGGGATAAATCAATTGTAGGTTACACCAATGGTAATAAAGATTAACTTCCACCCTGATCTTTTACTTTTGGAAAAAAGGAATTGTATGTAAGAACATATTTGACTAGTCTACCACTACTATCGACGATAAGCAGAGCTATAATTACATGTATAACCTGGGTCTCAATGCCAAGTCTGTACCAGGACCCCCACCTGCTATGTGCTTTGTATGATTGGGCAACAGCGCCCTGGTGTGACTGATGCCTCTGCACCCACTATAGCTAGACTACATGAGATGTTATGGGACTACAGGTAAATATTACTAATATTGCTCGGAGACTGTTGACCTTTTATTCCGCTGCCAGCCTACAATCGGATGGCACATTCCCTCTGTAATGTGAATGCTGGCGAGATCTAGAGACAAGAATACCCAAATCTTTATATTATATTTAGAACCAGTGTAATTATACTGTAACTTTATATCTAGAACAAACATGGGAGGAAACAATCCTGGAGGTCTGAGCTCTATTTCCAACAATAGCTTCTCTTCACCTCTCATTGAGATGTAGATGGGTAGATATGTAGAGAAATATAACAAGAGAGTGAGAAAACCATGAAGGAAGGTGCTGGATTTAGCCACCAGCCAATTGAGTAAAATCAACTTTAAATCACTACAATGAAATAACTTAAGTTTTCTTTCTACTACTTTTACATTGGTGACTTATCCGTAGGCTAGGTTAGCAATATCAGATCGTTGACTGTTTAACACCCGGCACTCCCGCCAATCTGTTTTCAGTGCCACTGCTGCCTTTATGTTAGTTGTATCGCTACACAGCACAGCTCTGTAAACTGTGTAGTGGCAGCTTCTGGGTACTACAGATAGAACCCTATTTGAATGAATAGGATTAGATCTGTATTACCTGGCAGTGACCACTATACAGTAGACAGGGTGATGCTGTTCATCTTGGCAGCTGTGAGCATCCAGTTCACCGCTGGAGGTGAGAGCAGTTGATTGGTGGTGGTGCCGGGTGTCACACCCCCACAGAACTGATGGCGATGACCTATCCTTAGAGTAAAGGCTCAGTCACACACAACGACTTACCAGCGATCCCGACAACGATACGACCTAATAAGGATCACTGGTAAGTCGCTGGGAGGCCGCTGGTGAGATGTCACACAGTCGGACCTTACCAACGACGCAGTAACAATTAGTGACCTGTATAACGATCCCGGCGGGCGTTGGGACCGTGTTAGGAGGTCGTTGGTAGGCGTCAAACGCAGCGATACGTCCTGCCCAGCAGGACATTGCCTTTGAAGAAAATGGTCCGGACCATTAGGCAACAACTAGCGATCTCACAGCAGGAGCCTGATCGCTGGTAGGTGTCACACATAACGAGACGCTGGCAAGATCGTTGCTGCATCACAGAAACTCTGACTCAGCAGCGATCTCATTAGCGATCTCGTTGTGTGTGACGGGGTCTTAACTCCTCAATGGAAAAGTAGTGGAACAACTCTTTTAAGAGAAATTGTCTATATGACAGGCCTACTATAAAAGTACCATTTTAGAGAAAGAGTAGTGGTACAATTACACTCACTAAAACACTCCGGTTTGTGATGATTGAGAGATCTTATGTCACATGATCCTTTTCAGATTATGTAATAAGGGTCGTGTGTTACACTATATGACTTTACAGGACTTTCCTTCAGTCCTTTTGTTAGTCCATTGTAGTAGGTATAATTATAAATTTGAGGATCACACAAGTCCTCAATTAAAGAGGTATATCATAGTGAAGAGTATCTTTGATTTCCAAAATGTATGTGCAGCGATAGAAATGAATACAGAAATATATACCGCATAACATCATCTTTTCTTAGATTTGGTAGTTTCTTTGTCATATTTTTTATTTTTACTTTTGTTTTTGATTAGGAATTGATGATGTTATGGAATTATATTTTCAGCGCAGTTGTCGATAGTGCTTTATATCTCATGTAGATCTTGCTGACTGTATTTATTGGTGGATTAAATGGTCAGTGCGTAACATACTTTATGTAAAAAAAAAACAACTTCTTATATTTTATTTTAGCATGTTTTTGGATATGTTAAGTCCACATACACATTAAACGAAAGTTGGGCAAATCTGCTGATATTGCCCGGATGGGATGGCTGTCTGATGTGTATGGGGACCTCCCAACACTGCCCCTACTGGTGATGTTGTGGTATTGCAGCATCGGCTCTTTGGAATTCCAATGGCCTTTTGTTTTGTTCTACCACCGACACTCTCATAGAGAACACAGAAGTGTTTGTACGAGGGGGAAGTCGAGGGAGATGGCAGTCAGCCGACAGCTTTCTAATGTGTATTGGGTCCTTTAGCTACAACAAAATGTAGCCACATTGCTTACATGTTGAAAAATAAGAATCAGATAAGGATCCCATACTGATATCTACTGCAGCGGGCCATACACATTGGATGTTACATTGGAGAGGAAAGAAGGGTCTTCTGTTTGAATTTCAATATAAAAAATCCTTTTATTCTTCCTGGAGAAAAGCAGTCACCTTAGCATTCATCTAAATGTAGAATTGAGATGTTAAAGGGAACCTGTCACCAGATTTGGGCCCTATAAGCCGCGGCCACCACCACCAGGCTCTTATATACAGCAGTCTAACACACTATATATAAGAGCCCAGGCCGCTGTGAGAACATAAAAACACTTTATAATACTCATCTAGGAGGTTGATGCAATACAAACTGGTCAGATGGGTGTCTCCGTTCTCCAGGACCGGCGCCTCCTCTTTTGGCCATCTTTGTCCTCCTTCTGAAGCCGGCGTGCATGACGCGTCCTAGGTGAGTATTATAAAGTGTTTTTATGTTCTACACAGTGGCCTGGGCTCTTATATACAGCGTGCTAGAATGCTGTATATAAGAGCCCACTGGTGGTGGCTGCAGCTTATAGGCCTCAAATCTGGTGACAGGTGCCCTTTAAGTCATCCAACAGACAATTTATCACTTTGTTGATTATCTGAGTTATGTATTTAAATAGAAAAAAAAATTCTTAAACTTCCATTATAAAGTGCTGTGTGGATAATGGAAATGCAAAATACACTCTATTTTATCACTAATGTGTATGAGCATTTTACAATAATCATTCTGCAATGTGAACTGAAGGGTGCATAGACTTCTGCATGATCCATAAACAATTTAACACTTTGTGTAACATAAGTTGTGGGAAATAAAACTAACACGCTACCCGCCTGTGCCTGCAAGTGATTAAACTCTGCTATTGTAAATCTTTGCTGTGAAGTTTTAGCATGACGTCTTGTGGATTTAAGAGGTCATTGTGTCATATGTCTGTATTATATGTATGATAACTTGTCCTTGCTTGCCAGCACTAAGCTTGGATGAGAAGGTAAGAATAACAGAACTCTTTCTCATGTACCTTTAGGTGATTGAATTGAAAAAAATGTTTTCCCTGACTTCCCTGGCTTAGATTCTTACCTGGACATATTTGATTCATAATAAATACATAAATGGGAGTTAGTGGACACTTGACGGCTTGGTTCAAACTTACGTTTCCAATTAGTTTATCTGTTCCGTTAAAGGAACAAAAAAACAAGAAAAGGACGTGTCCTATTATGGAAACTGCTCCAGATGAACCCCTATGACTGTGATGGGGTCTGTTTGGTTTTCCTATTAAAGAGGTTGTCCACTACTTTTACATTGATAGCCTAGGTCATCAATGTCTGATCGGCCATGGACACCTGGCACCCCCGCCGATCAGCTGTTCATGGTGTCACTACTGGCAGCAGGTGAGATATGGCTCTGCACCGCACACACATCGGACTCTGCACCGCAGACACACATCGGACTCTGCACCGCACACACACATAGGGCTCTGCACCGCACACACACATAGGGCTCTGCACCGCACACACACATAGGGCTCTGCACCGCACACACACATAGGGCTCTGCACCGCACACACACATAGGGCTCTGCACACCACACACACATAGGGCTCTGCACACCACACACACACACACACACACACACACACACACACGGCGCTCTGTACTGACCCCCTCTACCCCCATAGGGAACACATGTAGGGAATACATACTCACCCCTCCTCGGTCCCCGCCGCTCCTGCACGTTCGCACGCTCTCTGTGCTCTGGCCATATCAGCACAGTAGTGACGTCACCGCTGTCCTGAACTGTCAGACACAGACTGCACAGGCAGTGATGAGAAGCAGCGCTGCGCTCCCTCTCATCAACGCTTTCAAATATATCGGCATCTGTGATCTATGATGCCGGTACATTTGAATGTGCGATCCTGAGCAGGGGGCCTGGTGCTGGCGCTGACACCATGGCAGCCGCAGGCAGGCCCCTCCCCCAGGTCATGGACTCCACAGCAGCGCAGAGGGAGGTTGTGGGCAGAGAACGGGGTGTGGGGGAATGTGTGGGAGGGTGCAGGGAAGGGGGGCGGGGACTCACACACTGTACCTGCCCAGCAAGGTGGCAACAAGCTGTTTCCAGATTTACATGTCAACATGGTCCTGCCCATGTTGACATGAAATGACCGGAATCAGCAAAATCGCATCAGAAGTGGTCACATGGCCACTCTGAGCCTGCGGAGAGGGGCTTACAGCGGGGCAGGTAAGTGGTCACTATCTACTTACCTGCCCCAATGTAGCCCAATAGGGTAATAATAAAAAAAAGCAAATTAAGCCGGATAACCCCTTTAATTACTATGGATGGAACTACAGACCTACCACAAAAATCTCTTAGTGGCAACTATCCCAATAGAGAGAAACGGCTTCTTATACCACCCCACAGACATGGACTGCCAATGGGATGTCATGGCAGCTAGGGCCCGAATCGCCACCGGTAGGGCCTCATAAGTCTGTCGTAGTTACTCACTGAAGTAACTCCCTATACACTGAGGATAGCTGTCAACTGACTGATATCTCCCCCGAATCTCTTAGAAAAGAAAAGTGATCAGCAGTATGAAATTGAACGTGCTGTCATCTGTCGGGAGTGTCCTTACACATTAGACTGTATGCCAATCCCATGGATAATGACAGACTCAGCTGACGTTAGTCTAATGTGTATGAAGACCTTTATAGGGTATTGTTTTAACAATCAATTTTATGTACATGGTCAAGTCCCTTTATGAAACTGAAAAGAGGTTAAAGGAAATATGTCAGCAGGTTTTTGTCACCTAATCTGAGAGCAGCATGATGTAGGGGCAGAGACCCTGATTCCAGTAATGCATCACTTACTGGGCTGATTAGTGTAGTTTTGAAAACATCACTGTTTAATCAGCAGTAGATTATCATTACAGGACTACTTGGCCTGCTGCCAGGTAGTAAAGCATATTCATGAGCTCTGTATAAGGCTGGTTTCACGCATCCGGCTTTTCTCCACTTTGTCGGATCCGGCGCACTCCCGTACAGTGTTTACATTACAATCGCCGCGCTGCAACTTCCTGGTCACATACTCCGGTCACATGTCAGCATGTGACCGGAGCTTGTTGTGCGGCGATTGTAATGTAAACACTGTACGGGAGCGTGCCGGATCCGACAAAGTGGAGAAAAGCCGGATGCGCGAAAGCGGCCTAACTGATAGATCTGCAGCAGAGAAAACATTTATTTTATCAAAATGACAGCGACAGCTCAGTAAGTGACACATCACTGGAATCAGGGTCTCTGTCTCTACATTATGCTGCTCTCAGATGGGGTAGCAAAAACCTGGTGACACATTCCCTTTAAATAGTATTAAAAAGAAAACACAAAACTTGTTTTTTTCCCAAATTAAAAATACTTTATTCAAAGAAATGCAAAATGAAGTACACATAATAGGCATTTTTATTATCTGTAATGACCCAAACTATAAAATGATCATATTATTCCCTCACACAGTAAACTAATTAGAAGGAAAAAAAATGTCAGAATTACTGTTATTTGGTTATCCATCTCCCAAAAAATGGAATAAAAAGTCTTATTTAACACTAAATAGTACTGATGAAAAACCCATTCTACAAAAAAAGCCTCCAAATTACCATCAACAGCAAAAAAGTCTTTAAAAACGAAATCATTGTGCAATAATATATAAAAACACTAAAAGTAGTAAAAAATTAAAGAACCAAGTCACTTCAGTTTCACTGTAATTGTAGTTACCCGCAAAAAAAGTGATCTTGTCACTTAATTAGCACAGTGAATGGTATAAAAAGTGAACCGAAAAACTACAACCCAATACAGACATGTTGTTGGCAAAATACAAAATAAATTGTGGCTCTTTAAAAGCACGGGTATAAAAAAATGAAGACATCATGGAAGCCAAAATAGTCTTGTGTCCATAGAGTGTATTCAACTATTACACAAAAAAAAAGAAATCTAACGTCTAATCAAGGTCGTATGTTCCCCTGATTTGATTAGGGCCTAAAAAAAGGATTTTGCCAAACATGAAGTTAAAGGGGCTTTACACGGTAGCGATATCGCTAGCAATTTGTAGCGATAGCGAGCGTGTAAGTACCCACCCCCGTCGTGCATGCGATTGTTTGTGATCGCTGCCGTAGCGAACATTATCGCTACGGCAGCGTCACACATACTTACCTGGTCGGTGGCGTCGCTGTGACTGCCGAACAATCCCTCCTTCAAGGGGGATGGACGTTCGGCATCACAGCGACGTCACCGCAACGTCACTAAGTGGCCGGCCAATCAAAGCGGAGGGGCGGAGATGAGCAGGACGTAACATCCCGCCCACCTCCTTCCTTCCTCATTGTGGCCGGCGGCAGGTAAGGAGACGTTCCTCGCTCCTGCGGTGTCACACATAGCGATGTGTGCTGCCGCATGAGCGATGAACCACCTGCATAAACAACCCATACCGATTTTTGAGTTTGGGACGACCTCTCCATGGTGAACGATTTTCACCATTTTTGAGGTCGCTTAAGGTCGCTGGTCAGTGTCACACGCTGCAATATCGTTAATGACGCCGGATGTGCGTCACTAACAACTTAACCCCGACGACCAAACATTAACGATATCGTAGCGTGTTAAGCCCCCTTAAGAGTTTGTAAAATTTTGGGAAGATGTACAATGTTGTCGGAATGACGAGAGGACACAGTTTTGCTTTAGGTTGTTCCTGACTATGGGGGGATAAACCTGCTCCATGATGCTCGTCCATTTGTCAGGGTTGTGTCACCGGTAACATCTGTAGACAAGCCAACCAGGCCGACGGATGCAGGAGGCATTGTCATCCTGTGTAGCCCTAATCCTGTAAAGGGTAGATGTCACTTGATTAATAGTCAAGTTTAGGTCTCATGTTCAGCAGCTAAACTGATGATTTCTGCTTGCAGTTCACCATCGGATTCAGGAAGCTCAGGAACTGAAATCTAAGAAAAACTCAAAATCCCGGAAAAAGAGGAAGCAATATGTGGATGAGGAGGAAGGTAAATGCAAAATGAGGTTATAAAAGGTCCCTTTCCTGGGTGACTTATGACAATGTGTGCCTGCTGTGTGTTGGTTTTGTGGGCCACAAGCGCTATCTGTTGTGTTGTCTGTGTAGTTTTCTGAGACTTTGTACTAACCTGTAACTGCATGCGTTTGATCTACATAATATACACATAAAGACAGGTTTTCAGCTAATGGTCACAGATGTACCTATGAAGTCTGCTACTGATTGTACTACACAAGAATCCAATTATGAAGCGACATCTTCATTAGAAATGAAGTTGTTTTCAATCATACTGCTAATTACCATATTTTTTGGATTATAAGACACACTTTTCCGCCCAAAAATTTCGGAAGAAAATGAGGGGAGCGTCTTAAAATCCGAATATTGCTCACCGGGTGTTGGCGTGGGCGGCTGTCACTGCGGTGTGGCTGTCAGTGCAGTGTGGCTGCCTGTGTGGCGCAGCTGTCTGTGCAGGCGGCAGGTTACTTCTCCGTGCGGGCATGCGGTAGGCTGCCTCTCCGTGCGGCCAGGCGGGCTGCGGTGACTGTATGGAGCAGGCCGGTGCGGCGGGTATCTCAGATACTCTGGGTTCAAATGATGGTGTCTGGTGTCACCGCATGTGCAGATGGAGCTCTTGGCTGAGAGCTCCATCCATCAACGCACGTGCTGCTCCAGGCGCCATTTCTTTAAAGACAGGACAGCCAACAGAGCATCTGGGATACCTGCCGCACAGGCCTGCTTCACACAGCCACCGCCCACCGCAGGTTCCGCTGCGAGAACCGACCCCACCGCTGCCAGGATCGACCCTACCGCAGGCAGGACCGACCGCACTGCTGCCAGGACAGACCCCCACCAGCACCGCCTCTGCCTCCTGTGACTTCACTCCACCATAGCTGCCAACCTCCTCAGGTAAGACAACACCACAGTATTAGACGGACCCCATTTTTTTTTTTTTTTTTACCTTTTTTTTTTATCTCTAAATTTGGGATGTGTCTCATAATCCGGTGCGTCTGGTAACCCTCCAAACCCAATGCTGTAAAAAAAGATATAGGAGTTTGTGCTAATGTTCCAGATACCATTGACCTAGCTGAGTGAGCAAATTTTGGGAACGCTAAAGTGAATGTTTTACTGTATTCAATGTATTATTGATGTAAAACTAACATTTGATTAGTTATATCTTGAAGCTCCAGAGCACTTTAAAAAAATAAATAAATAAAATAAAAAAATGTATCTTGTACAGTGCTTAGCATTTGTAGAATTGGTGCCTGGTTATCTGGCAGTCTTGGGATGGGACATCCTGGAAAATGCTGTATACTGGGGAGGCAGTTTGTAAATTTCATGCTATAGTAAACATACAGTACTGTGCAAACATTACAATCTAAACCAACCATTGTAACTATGTTAAGGGTTAATGTCCTGCTGGAAGGTGAACCTACACCCCAGTCTGAAGTCTTTGGCAGCCTCTAACAGGTTTTCCTCCAGGATTTCCCTGTATTTAGGTCCATCCATCTTTCCATCAGGTCCGACCAGCTTACCTGTCCCTGCTGAAAATATCTTCCCCACACCATGAGGCCACCACTATGATTGACAGCGGAGATGATGTTTTCAGTGCAGTGTTAGTTTTCTGCCACAAATTGCATTTTGCATTTAGCCTAAATATTTCTCTGTAGTCTCATCTGACCAGAGCACCTTCTTCCACATGCTAGTTGTGTCCCTTTTTTTGCAAACTGGACTTTATATGGCTTGTTTTCAAAAATGGCTTTCTTCTTGTCACTCTTCCATAAAGGCCAGATTTGTGGACTATAGAACAAATAATTGTCCTGTGGACATATTCTCATACCTGAGCTTTGGATCTCTGGAGCTCCTTCGGAGTGATCATGGGCCTCTTGGCTGCTTCTCTGAATTGCTCTACTAACTTGGGATGTCAGTTTAGATCAGTGTTTCCCAAACTCCAGTCCTCACGACCCCCAACAGGTCATGTTTTCAGGATTTCCTTAATATAGGCACAGGTGATGCCTTGATAATAATTCGATCACCTGCCCGATAGTAAGGAAATCCTGAAAACATGACTTGTTGGGGGCCATGAGGACTGGAGTTTGGGAAACACTGGTTTAGATGGACGACCATGTCTTACTAGGTTTGAAGTTGTGCCATGCACCTTTGATTTTTGGATGATGGATTTAACAGTGCTCCTTGAGATGTTCAAAGCTTGGGCTATTTTTTTATAACCTAACCCTGCTTTACTCCTATCCACAATTTTATCCCTGACCTGTCTGGTGTGTTCCTTGCTTTTCTTGATGCTGTTTGACCCCTAATGTTCTCAAACAAACCTCTGAGGTCTTCACAGAACAGTTGTAGTTATACTGAGAATAAATTTTACAGAAGTGAACTCATTTTGCTCAGTAGGTGACTTCTGGAAGCAATTGGTCACTCAGGATGTTATTTTTGGGTATCAGACTACAGGAACTGAACACAAATGCATGTCAGAATTTTTAGATTTATATTTTTTAAATATTTAGAAAACCATGTATCATTTTCTGTACTCTTCATAAACACTTGCTACTTTGACTTTCTGTTGGTATATCACATTAGATCACAATAAAATACATTTCATTTTGTGGGGGTAATGTTAAAAATGTGGAAATGTTAATGGGGGTATGAATACTTTTTCAAGGCCCTTTATATCCCAAAGAGATGAAAGGGAATCTATCATAAAAAAAATTCTACGGAATCTGAGAGCAGCATAATGTAGAAACAGAGACCCTGATTTCAACAATTATGTCACTTACTGGGCTTCTTGCTGTAGTTTTGATAAAATCACTGTTTTATCTGAAGAAGATTATCACTAGAGGACTAGTAAACCTAGTGCCATGTATTCCTCCAATATTCATGAGCTCTGTATAACCCCATCAGTGATTGGCTGTTTTATGTGTATACTGTGCATAGGCACAAAGCTGCCAATCAGTGGTGTGGGCGGGGCTATGCACAGTTGTTAGACAATTGAGTATTTTGACCATATGCTATATTTTTTATCTGTATTTTCCAACTCGAAGCTGTATAAAATTGAATGCTTATTGGATGAAGCAGATCAGGTGATGTGTAATGGTGTAGACCATAGCCTAAGGATATCAACACCCTTTATCAAGGTGTGCAGAATTCTTAGGCAACTTGTTTTCCTCGGGCCAAATGGACCATAAAGAGATTTGACATTTAGCAGTCCTTACTTTCTCATATACCTTATTATTTCAATGAAGAGGGGTAAATAAGTTACTTTCAGACCATACATTTCATAAGAAAACAAATAAATAGGCATATTGAAATCCAAAAAAGATGTTCCCTCTTTCTCCTTATATTTCCCATTGGGAACATTCAGATGGCTGCTGTCCTTGTTCACAAGGTAATGTAAGCAAACAGCAGGGATGCATCATGTTTAATAAGTGTATAGGTGACCTAAATAAGGTAAATGCAGTATGTGTTAGATCTTGTAATATTCAGTAATCTTGATATAAGGATTCCTTAGTTTAGGATTAGACAAGCTCTGGACCTGAAGAACTGGCCTGTGCATTTCTGTTGCCCTCATTTATTGTTGTCTTATGAGTTATGCATAGATGCTGTAGGCAAATGATGGGTGTGTAGTAAAATTCCTGTGGAATGGTACTTGTTCAGCTCTGAATAAATTACATGTGTAATAATGGCTGACTACAGTCCAATATATCCCACGCTTCTGCAACTTTGTCCAGCAATTGTACTATCCTTCACTATACAAAGGCCTACACCAGTGACTCCTATAATGTCCTATACGTAAATAGGTTAATAGTCACATTTCATGAATGGAAACTAAACTAAACTTAGCAATAAAAAAAATGGGAACAGAGGATTAGCTGTCATTCTGCACAACTTCTGCAATTTTCTTAGGAAAAAAAAGATAACTATAATGTCTATCTTATGAAGTCTCCATTGCTGATACATTTGATACATTCCATAACTAACCAGAAACCTGTCTGTCCATTCCCCAAAAGCTTTTGTATTGCACAACAGATTCTGCAAGAATAAGGGTAAGACCGCACTTTGCGTTCACCTACTTGCAGTTCTAAACGCACGTTTTGGGCTTAATTGATTTGACCAAAGTTGACTTTTTGAGAACTTTAGCGCTGAAAATGCATGCGTATTTACCGCGTTTTAGATGCGTTTTCAGCGCCTTTACATGCTTTTTCACCTGCGTTTTGACAGATGCGTTTTGAACATCAACACACAGCTTAATAAAGTTTAAACAGTTAAACAGAATGAAAAAAAGAGAAAAAAAGGATCAAATCTATATTAATGGGAAAAATAATGAAAATAGATATATTTCATAAAATATAGCGGTAATATACATTTTATCGCTAAAATAGCAATAAATGCCTATTTTTCTTTAATTTAATTGTCGGATTGTGTGTGTAAAGGGACATATGAAATCATTATGTTGATGTCCAAAACGCATGTTTTCTGCACTGAAAAAGCAGGTAAAACGCAGGAATTTGAAGGAATCTTCGTTTTTACCATTTCTCATTGACTTCAATGTTAGCAAAACTCACCCAAAATGGCAAAAACAACTGACATGCTGCTTCTTTGAACGCATGTTTTTTGCCACAAAATATGCAAATTAAACGCAGTGTTTAGAAACGCAAAGTGCGGTCTAGAAATCCCCATTTTCCATTGACTTTGCTGGAAAATCAAAACGCATGCCTTTTGGCAGGAAAAAGGTGCTTCTCAAAACGGACCTAAAAAGCACCTAAAACGCAGGTGGAAACGTAAAGTGCGGTCATACCCTTAGAGTCCAAAGAATGCAGTTCTTCACCAAACTAATGCAAAATAATATGATGTAATGTGATTTTTTAAATAATTCTATACAAATTTATAATATATATACATATATATATCTATATATATATATATCTATATCTATATATATATATATACATATATATATATATATATATACATATATATATATACACACACACATACACATACACACACACATACACACACACACACACACACACACACACACAGGTCAGTGAAACATTATATCTATTATAATTGTATCTCCATGGAGGAAGGAGACTAACTCTATAACACCTATTGGAAGTAGCAACCCTAGAAGTCAAAAGTGACTCTTTAACGAGCCTTTTCATATGACTAAGGATTTATGCCAGGTCAGAACCCCAATTTGCAGACACGGTGTTTCGGGGTGATTGCCCTTCGTCAGTTCAAAGTATTGGATCTGATCTGGCAGTATGGGAAGCTTTGGTGGGGTCTAAGGGAGGAAGGAGATGAACTCTAGCGCCACCTATTGGAAACCCCACCTACTGCCAGATCAGATCCCATACTTTGCACTGACGAGGGGCAATCACCCCAAAACACTGTGTCTGCAAATTTGGGTTCTGATCTGGCATAAATCCTTAGTCATATGAATAGGCTCGTTAAAGTGTCACTTTTGACTTCTAGGATTGCTACTTTCAATAGGTCGCACTAGAGTTCATCTCCTTCCTCCCTCGAGAGACAATTTGAATATTTCCCAGAGGGGCATTGCAGCTATAAGACTCCTCACTGGCAGTCAGACTGGTTTGTCAGGTCTCCGCAACGAGAAAAGTTTTCCCCTATATATATTATACACACACACACGGGTGGGTGAAACATTATATACTGTACATTATATACCCACACACAGGGGTCAGGGAAAAATTATTGCACTCTGGCTGTAGAATTTATTTTTAATCAAGTTACAGAAAAGACAAGTGCATTATTTTTGGACATAAGCTCCCTTTCTTTCAATACACTTTATCCATCTGTCAGCAAGCTTTTGTATTCCCTTATTAAAAAAATATTTGAACTGAACTCCGAGCCATAAATGCCCCGCTGTCTTCACTTCTTCATCAGCCGTGAATCTTTGTCCTCTTAAGGCTTCTTTCAGGGGGACCAAACAGGTGATTTTCTGATGGGGCAAGATCAGAAGGGTAATAATAGGGAGGATGCTTTAACAACTTTGTCATCAGTCGTGTACATGGGTGAGCGCCCGGTGGCTTCTTCTTCATAGCTGATAATTCTGGAACCTTCCTTTTAACTTCTCTACCCATTTATGCACTCTTCTTTACAACAAAACAATTTCTCCATAATGTGCACAGTCTTTGATAAATATGAGCACCAGACACAGACCACAAAGAACGAAACACTTCACTCTGGTCGTCTTTTGTGCAAATCACAAGTGGGGCAGCCATTGTTTCCCATTCCCCAGATACAAGTTAACGTAAAATGTCCAAACCTACACAGCAATTACTGGAGAGACAGCGATCAGAGTGCACATATGTATTTTATAAATATATATATTAAATATAGTATATATATATATATATATATATTACAGTGTATATATATATCTTATGTTTTTCTTTCTTCATTTGTTTTTAATTGAAAAAATTGGCTTTACCCCTTTTTAGTCTACTGCAACTACTGTAATTTTCAACTTATTACATAAACAGTATCTGAGTCCAGGTGCTGATAGTTATTTGTTTTTTTATTTAATCTGTTAACCCTACTATTGCGCAATATACAATATTTCCTCCTCTTCCGTCATGCTCTTTGCCATTTCGTTGTTTTCCCTCTTAAAATCAGATTAAGAATACTACATTATTTCTGTCCGGAGTATAATATACACTTGAAAAATATGTAGATTTCTCGTAGTAGTTCCGTGTTACTAGAGTCGTCATGGTTGCTTTTGAAGCAGTATTTATGGTTACCACAAACACTATCCGTTAAAGGCAAATATTCTTGGCAGTTTCTGTCTTCCGCAGACCATTGTGTTGAGGTGGTTGGTAACAGAGCCGTGTCCCAGTTCTCCCATTATTACAAGGCATACCAGTAGTGAGCTCACACCACTGGAATGCAGCAATTCGTTTTGTCCGCTCATCTCAACATTCAGTTTCTTTAGGATCTATTTCAGTCGCTGACACACCTATTCAGCAAATCAGAAGAAATTACTGGTCTGTGACACAGCCATTTGTCATGCTTCCTTTTACTATTGTTATGGTTGTTGGTATGGTGGTTGTGTTGGTTTACTCTATAATATTCCTATTTGTACATTGGTTTGATATGTGTGCATTCATGTTGTGTTATGGATTTTACCTTTCAAGGGATTGTCTGGGTTAGAAAACATATTAAAGAGAGGAAAGTTTCATATTTGAGACCAGAAGCCATTAGCTGGAGCAGAGAACATCTATGAAGAACTCCTCCATGTACCAATACCATGTAATGCTCTCTTTCACTGGTCATGTCTGCAGTGGAAAATTCTATGATCAACATCATTTATACAGACCCTTCTAAGGCCGGCGTCACATGCTACGATATATCGGGCGATATGTCGTCGGGGTCACGGATTCCGTGACGCACATCCGGCATCGTTAGAGATATCGTAGTGTGTGACAGCTACGAACAACTGTGAACGAGCAAAAATACTCACCTTATCGTTGCTTGTTGACACGTCGTTCATTTTCATAAAGTCTTTCCTCCTTCTGTGCGCCGGTTGTTCATCGTTCCCGAGGCAGCACACATCGCTCCGTGTGACAGCCCGGGAACGACGAACACAGCTTACCTGCGTCCCGCCGGCAATGCTGAAGGAAGGAGGTGGGCGGGATGTTACGTCCCGCTCATCTCCGCCCCTCCGCTTCTATTGGGCGGCCACTGTGTGACATCGCTGTGCCGCTGAACATCCCTCCCCCTTCAGGAATAGTATGTTCGCCGCCCACAGCGAGGTCGTTCGGGAGGTAAATACGTGTGGCTGGGTAAACGACTTTGTGCGCCACGGGCAACAAATTGCCCGTGATGCACAAACGACAGGGGTGGGTGCGATCGCTCATGTGACCGCACGATAAATCATACCGTGTAACGCCGCCCTAAAGCCTGCTACAAGATATCTTACGATGTGTCGGCGGGGTCACGTCGTAAGTGACGCACATCCGGCATCGTAAGGTATGTTGTAGCGTGTAACAGCGACGTGCAATTGCGATTGAACGAAAAACCGTTCATCGCATGCACGTCGTTCATTCCTGACAAATTGTACGTCAGATTGTTCATCGTACCCGGGGTAGCACACATTGCAGTGTGTGACACCCCGGGAACGATGAACAGATCTTACCTGCCTCCTGCGGCTCCCGGCCCACAATGCGGAAGGAAGGAGGTGGGCGGGATGTTTACGTCCCGCTCAACTCCGCCCCTCCGCCTCTATCGGCCGGCTGCCGCGTGACGTCGATGTGACGCCGACCGTTCCTCCCACTCCAAGAAGTGGACGTTCGCCGCCCACATCGAGGTCGTATGTGTGACGGGGGTTAATCGTTTGTGCGGCACGTTCAACAAATTTAACGTGCTGCACATACGATGGGGGCATTGCAAATCGCATACGATATTGTATGCGAAATTGCAACGTGTAAAGCAGGCTTTATAGGAATAAATTGTTCAATTATTATTATTCTAGGGCCATTTATTTGATGGTGCTTTACATGTGAAAAGGGGAATACATAATAAAAAAAAGTACAATAATCATGAACAATACAAGGCACAGACCAGTACAGGAGGAGAGAGGACCCTGCCTGCGAGGGCTCACAGTCTACAGGGAATGGGTAAGGATACAATAGGTGAGGGTAGAGCTGGTTGTTCGATGGTACAATGGACTGAGGTGTCGGAAGAGCTAATCTCATTTACCTTTATGATACATAGTAAATTGGTTGCTTACATAAATATACCCAATTATCAGTAGTAGATCACTTGTATGTGATACAATACATTTGATACATTCATATTATAAACCTGACCCAGATTAGTGTCAGAATTGGAGACCTCCGCTTTTAGCCATGGATACTTTTCATGCCGTCATTCATCCTGTCCGCATTTAGTAATGGTCACTGTGGAAATCGCCCAAACCAATAATTTTCAAATTATTCTAATCACTGTCATAGTATCTTTAAACATGCATGACATTAGACAAGCCAGGTTGAAATGTTCGCCATGTGTAGATGGCAGGGTTTTTAGTTTGTAAAGGAATAAATGGTCAGTTGTAGAGATGAGCAGACCCATTGAAGTTCCGTTTAGATAAAGTTCAGTTTGGACCCAGACTTGACGTAAACCCCAATGGAAGTCACTAGTTGGGCAGTTCGGCAACCCGCCCACATGCAATCAGCCAAAAACAGATCACTCCTGAGGGAGGGTTGGAGGACCTTTTTCCATTTTGAAGGGTGGGGGCACACTACATCTGATAACGCTGTTGTTACCCCTTTTGCGAACCATTCAGACAAGGCGAGCAGCTCACGCTAGGCCGAACAACGAGCATACTGATGCTCCCGAGAGTGATTTAGATATGTAACGCACCCGAACTGCGAACACTGTTTTGTTGGGTTTTTTTTGTTTTTTTTTTTAAACTCCTAGTTCGAGACAAACTCCGAACTTTACTTTTTAAATTTGCGTTTCTCTACACAGTTGGGCTAGGTTCCCACGATGACCTTTTGGTATGTTTTTGATAATGCAGATTTTCTGCACCTGTTATGTAAATTAGGTTACTTGCATTTCTTCCATTGCATTTTTGTGTGCATTTTTTTACACGCGGTTTTATCGCATTTTCGACGCCACAGTTTGACTCTGTTATGTCATGCTTTAAATAAAGCTGCTTTGTTTTTGATACATCCTGGTATTTGTCTTTGACAAAACGTTATTGATATTCATGTGCAAATTACATACTTTTTGATGCGTTTCCGCTGTGGAAACATACTAAAAATGCATGTGTGTTTTTTATCTGTAGATTTTTCACATCTAATTCAATTCTATGGGAAAAATCTGCACATAAAACTCTTCGTATCCACAAAAAACATTGACATGTTACAGATTTGAAACACGCAGCACAGGTACAGGTCAGATTTTGCTGAGTAACAAAAAGCACAATGGCCATGAGAATTCTATCAATCCCATCCACTTTGCTGGAACTGTAAAATACTGCGTTTTTGGCACATCGAAAATACACATATGAAATTCTCACTAAAAACTTATCCTTGACACATAGCCTTACAATTCCTGAGAAATTCGCAGCCAGTCCAGGCCATATTTACATGTATTCAAATGCATTATTTGGCTGCAGATTTCACATTGTTTAATGACACCAGTACACCCTTCCTCATCTTTACAGCTTTTCTGTTTCGATTTTTACAGTTTCATGAAAATCAACCTTGTATGAACCTTTCTTTAGATTGCAGTAAAACGGAGGTTGCTCAAGGTTTTTTTTTATAATGTACATATTTCTTAAAACTCTATTGACAGAGTACTCTTTTCAAAATGTTGGGAAATCTTTCATTTTCATTGTTGGAAATATATCTGTGATGACAACTGTTCCTTAAATCCTTATTACTGTTTACATTCCAGGTCTTCCCATCAGCACCTACTCTAAATACTGTTACCGTAAACTGCAAAAAGTTGCAGTTACTGGAGGAAAGAAGGTAAGAAACCTTGGAGTTTGTAATTTTATACATTAAAAACATTCAAGTGATTAGATAAAACCACTTCTCAATACAGATTGTTATCAGAGTTGCCAACTAGACTTTTTGGGGTTTTTTTCCTGGACAGTGTGACGCTGGTGGGTGTGGGACCCACTGCGTCATGGGCTGGCCTTAACCTGGAGGGGAGTAACGAAGCTATTCACTAGAGCTTCTAATGTTGAGGATAGTAACACAAACATTTCCAAGAGGTTCATGATATGAGACATAATATCAGAAACATATTGTACCACTCCAATTTAACTAGAATCTGAACAGGAAAGGAATTTGGAGTTCTTGGATCAAAAATCTTTTTTTAAAAAAATAAAATCTTTATTAGACATCAATATCAAAACATATTTAAATAGAATACACAGTTATATCCAAATATCTTATATGTTAAAAAATAAGGAAAATGAGGAAAGGGGTTATACAGTGCCCCAGCAAAAAACAGGTGATATGGCTACAGAAATAGAAAAAGGGGGGGGGGGGGGGGGGTTAGCATATTAACGATCTGTGAGTATAGCTTGAGACATCATGCAAAGTGCCTAGCATGTACGAACAAATAGAAAAAGTCACAATGGACTCAAATAGAGTATGACTCAAACTTGCTTACCCATCTAAACAGGAATAACCCCGCGATTAAGTGCCCACCAATGCCACTAAAGACCCTCCAACGAGCGTTTCGCGTGGGTATATCACTGCTTCATCAGGGAAAGCTAGTAGACACCAGGTACGACTCCATGGTAGTCCTGGGGACTGCAGCAGCTGATTGGTTTGTCAGAGGGGCAGGTATGAGTTGTCATAGGATGAGACAGAGGCACAATCAGACAGTCCAAGGATGGTTCAGGCAGCACAAGGTCATGGTACAAAGCCAGGGTCAGAAGTGGCGAGGTCAGACAGGACAGGAAAGCAATGTTGGGTCGATAGCGAGAAACAGAAGATGTTAGAATGCTTAACCTAGGAACTAGCAGGCTAGGAACCATAATCGGGCAAGGAGTGGTGAGAGGAGTTGCCTAAAATAGAGCCTACTCACACGTGATAGGTCAGAGAACCTAATCTCTGCAGGACACAGCAGGGTTTAATCCCTGCACAGACCAGCCACGCTCCCCTAAGGCCAGATGTAAGCCACATGCAGAAGCAGCAGTGGAAGGGAGTGCTGGTAACTCAGCAGGGAGACCTGACATGAGGAGATGCTGCACGGGGACCATGGTGAGTGGGGTGGCACTGAGAAGGTATTCGAGACACCGCCGTGACTGACTGCTTAAGAAATAATCATGGACAGACCATATTTTTTACAGACACATTGGAAAATCATAAAACAAATTATGATAATAACTGATAGTTGTCAATCGCCAATAATTCTGATATAAAGACATAAGCAAACTGTAACCTGATAATTACAGTCAAAATCTGTATAAGTTTCTTCAGCTGCAAAAAAATTATAAACACCTTACAGGTTTTTTTATTACAGACAGGGCAAAAAAGTGACCAATTTTTACTAATTGTCCTGGAAATTCTGGATGGTTGGCAACCAAGATTGTGTTGAATGTACTGAGCACAGAGGAAATGCAGCGGAAAGTAATCCTGTCCCACATTTGTTAGCATTTATAGCTATTCTACCAGGATGTGACTACTTCTCTCCTGGCGCATTAAAGCCATTCTAACCCCTAGAGAGGATATTCTATGATCACTATTTACATACTACAGTTACGTAGCAACCACACAATGCCAGCAGAGAATTGTTCATGGGACCAGTTCTATTATTTGGACCTTGCACAATAATCTTCTGTCGTGGTAAAGTTTGCATGGCAATTGTACCGCCTAGGGAGCAGGAGCATCTCTCTGCGTAGGAGAGTGAACATGTAGTTGTGCTTGGAAGATATCGTTTTCCTTTAGTAGAATGGTATGTTTGTTTTACAGATGATAAGTTATTTGCAGTGTGACCTTGTAAAGTTCAGTCAAAGTGAAGATTAGAGACAGATAGAAGACGTTCAGCGACATAAACAAGACAGTCAATCGCTAATTAAAACGGTCTAACAAGATTTATCGCCCATAAATGCCAGTCAGATACCAGCTCTCATTTCATTAATGCTTTGGTAAAGTGAACGCTGACCAATGACTCTTTTCTATGAGCCACAAGACCGGCTTTTTTTTTATTTAAACAATTTAGATAATTTAGGCCATGTACAGTATATGACAGATACAAACACCATGGCCCACACTGGCACTGAATTCTGCATTCATTTACTACGTTGTAACATCATGTATAAGACAAAGATCTATCTATATAGAATAAAATATCTATATTTACCAATGTGCTAAGAACTCCATTAACCGTAATAACCACCCTCAGTCTTTATGGCAAGCAGTGCGGACCCTAGGTCTATCAATAGAGTTGAGATCTGCCCTGGAACTAACCTCTCTGGTTTTGAGAACAGGCGGGATCTGATACACATGTTAATGACTCTTCCATGTCTGTGGTATGACCAAAGAGGATTTCCCCCTTTGATTAGATCACAGAGTTCCCAATGACCTGAGCGTTTTACTTTTGTTAGGGATCATGTGTCAGTGTCATGAAGATAGTTGCCTACTCACATCTCTCTGTCTTCTCATGGTTCAGGGCGCTCCAGTATGTTGAACAGATCGTGCTGTCAAATATGACAGCGCGATTTAAATGACCGCCGCAGGGAACACGCCTTCCTCCGCCATCGAAAGCCCCATGACTGGATCACGGGGAGCCGATGGTTGCCATGGTAGCGACGGGTCATATGATGATTCCTGACGCTATCATGACGTATTTCTTGTTAGAGCCGACAGCAGCAGCTACAACAGGAACGCTGCATTTCTGCCGATCAGAGCTGTGCATCTCTGATCAACAGAAATGAACAAGCAATCTGATCAACAGAAATGAACAAGCAATCAAACTGCTGATCTTTATAATCCCCTGGGGGACTAGTCAAATAATAAAAAAAAGTTTAAAAAAATGAAAATAAAAATAAAAAAACAAAGTTCAAATCTCCCCCTATTTGCCACATTAAAAATTTTACAGTAAAAAAATTAAAAATAATATACAAACATTTGGTATTCCTGGGTTCAGAAATGCCCGATCTATCAAAATATAAATTCAATTAACCAGATTGGTAGACGGCGTAGCAGCAAAAAAAATCTAAACACCAAAATTATGCTTTTTGGTTGTCACAAATTTTGTACAAAATGCAATAATAGGAGCTCAAAATAGCGCATCTGCGCAAAAATGGTACCATTAAAAACGTCAGCTCAAGACGCAAAACATAAACTGCTACTGAGCCCCATATCCCGAAAAATGAGAACGCTATGGGTTTCGGAAAATGTTGCAAAAAGTGTGCCACTTTTTTTGCACAAACTTCTGAATTTTTTTTCACCCCTTAGATGAAAGTAAACATATACATGTTTGGTATCTACAAATTTGTACTGACCTGGGGCATCACACAGACATCATTTTTACCATATAGTGAACACCGTGAATAAAATGCCCCCACTTTTTTTCCAATTTTTCCGCACTTGGAAATTTTTTGCCGTTTTCCAGTACACTATATGGTAAAACTCAAAAAAAAGCCCTTATATAGCAAAATTGACAGAAAAATTAAAAAGTTACGGCTTTCGGAAGATGGGGAGCAAAAAAGAAAAACGGAAAATTGCCTGGTCATGAAAGGGTTAAGGCCCTCCTAGGTATGCTCAATAAGGGGGTAAGGAAATTGTAAGTTAGTAATAGAAGATAAAGGTGTAAATTAGTGGTTACCTTTGATCAAGACACATATGTTTATGAGAAGTATATTTAGATGAGAAAACAATGTTCGGCTTCCACTCTGCTCTCCAAAAGTCTCAGTAAATATAAATGATGCCCCAGTGAAGTTCTAAGGGACAGACATATGTCTTTGTCTCCTGGCTTCGCCTCCTCTGGACTCTGCACGTGCTGTGGTTTTGTTAATTTGATTTATTTTGCTTGGGGTTTCATTGTAGATTTTAACATCCCCATGTAAGGACATGTCATTAAATCACAGCAGGGGTACATTTCCCAGGTTTTCCTGCCAAATGTAGAAGTGCTGCTGTCACCAGCAAATAAACCAGAGGATGAACATGTACACAGATTGAAAAGCTGGGGTTGTGGAGACTATGTACTATGCCATGAGTTTATTATTGGATGTCCTCACTGAACTGTTCTTACGACAATCAAAGAGGTTATCCACTACTTTAAAACTGACTGCTTATCCTTAAAGGGAACCAATCACCAGGATTTGCGCATATAACCTAAAGCCAGTGCTATACTGGCACTATCAGGCTGATTCTCTACATACCTGTAATGGTCAGCTAGGATGTATAGGTTTTGAAATCCAAGAAAGTAAAGTTTATAAAATTAGCTGCTTGTTGAGTGACAGCAGCTGAGGATCAGATAATATCTGGGGGGGGGGTATTCAGAGTTATCCCCTCCCCCTGTTAGAATTAGCATAAGTATGATACAATCAGCCCAGCAGGACCTGTGTGAGGTCATACCCATGTGACCAGAAGGGGCGGGGCATCAGCCAACAAAGCTGGATACCAGGTCACATGGGTGTGACCTCACACAGATCCTGCTAGGTCGATTGTATCATACTTATGCTAATTCTAACAGTGGGAGGGGATAAGTATGAATACCCCCCCCCCCAGATATTATGTGACCTGCTGTCACTCAACAAGCAGCAAATTTTAGAAACTTTACTTTCTTGAATTTCAAAACCTAAACGTCCGAGCTGACCACTACTGTTATATAGAGAATTAGCCTGATCGTGCCAGTATAGCACTGGCTTTAGGTTATATACGAAAATCCTGGTGATTGATGACCTATCTTAAAGGGAACCAATATCTGATTGATCGGGGTCCGACACCCGGCACCCCTGCTGATCAGCCGTTCTCGATGCTGGCGGCAGCAGGCAGCCGGAACTTCCCCATCAACTGATAGCGACTACGACCTGTTACTGCACATCTGCCTTCTATGTATATGTATTCAACTGAATAGGAGATGAATGGGCAGTATCTGGCTGCAGTCTCTATCAGTTGACTGGGCAGCACCGGAACATAATTTCCGGCCACCTGGTACCGCCAACAGCACTGAAAACAGCTGATCAGCGGAGGTGGCGGGTGGCGGACCTCGGCCAATCAGACATTGATGATCTATCCTAAGGACAGGTCATCAATGTAAAAGTAGTGGACAACCTCTTTAAGTGTTTTTATCTTATGTGAAAGATTCCACTTCCATTAGGCCTAGTTTAGGGATTCTGTTCTTTCTACTACCAGTAATAGTATATACAATAGTACAATAACATTGTAATCAATATTCATATCCAGATTTATAATTAATGTTTTATTAGATTACATACTTTACCATAGTTACTATATAGATAAACTATAAAGTTTATCTCCACCCTTGACAAAGCAAGTTCCTGGCTAATAAAGCACAGGATAAATGTTTTCCTGTCCATTACTGCTACAGTATAAGAAAATGAAAACTGTAACAACTTTAGGAAGCCAAACTGTGATAACAAGGAAACTTCAGAAAGATTTATTACACATCAAGTTGTGCAAAAATGGATTATGAAAAGCAGCCCCTAGAAAGCCACTTGCAATCAGTTTGTATCTATGCCTGGCTTCTGTTGGATATTTCTCATTCTTTCTGATAATTTTGTTGCATTATTTGCTAGGTGATATTGTTGAAACTGTATTCTTTTTAGTTACCAATTTTACTATTGTGTTAGGGCTTGAGGAAGCCGACACTGGAAGAAATTGAGCAAGCTCGGCAAGCCATTCTCACTCCATCTCTTTTCGGGAGCTCTCTGGAGGAGATTATGGAAAGGCAGAAAGAAGTGTATCCTGATCGGAGGTTGCCTTGGGTCCAGACTCAGCTCTCCCTGCAAGTGTTATCACTGGGAGGTGAAAGGACAGAAGGAATATTCAGGTGTGTTCCACATGGCAGAAGTCTTTGTAGCCACAACCAGCTCTGTAGGATCCACTCCTGGTTTTTCCTTACAGATATTGAATCACAATACTAATATGTAAACCTAGTTATGTAGTTTAATCTAATAATGTGGTTGTAGCACAACTTTTTTTATTGTAACATGAAACATTTTTTTTAATTCTATACTATTTTATTTCCCTTTTTATAACTTTGGCGCAGAGTCCCTGGTGATATCGATGAAGTCAACGCACTAAAGCTACAGGTGGAACAGTGGAGAATTCCAGACAATATGTCTGACCCAACCGTTCCTGGTAAATATATTCATTCTTCATTGCACTTTTTTGTTTTATAGAGTAAACTATTATTATTTTTAATAGTTTATAATACATTGCAAATCACTATTAGGCTATGTGCCCACGGGACTCTGTACCCGCGGATATATCCACAGGTACGTCTGCAGGTTTCTCGTAGCTGATCCCCGTATTCCGCAACTATCCATTGCTGCAGGATTCCAGTGAAATATCTGCGGTAAACCTGCGGACATTCATGCGACTTACCTGCGGACGTCCCAGCCTCTATCTCTATAGTGGAAAGGCGGGACATAGGCAGGTAATTCCGCAGCCGCATATTCTGCAGCATGGACACAGACACTCCCCATATCCCATAGGATAACATGGGGAGTGTCTGTACTTGCTAAAACCTGCGGATTTATCTAGAAAATCCAGATAAATCCGCAGGTTTTCGGCAGAAAAATCCGTGGGTACAGAGTCCCGTGGGCACACAACCTTAAAGTAGTTGTCTTCATTGTTATAAAAATTGGATGTAAATGGCTTCCAAAACCCTGCTTGTCCCTCATCTTTTTTCCTGCCTTCAACTGCATTGATATCAGAACATAGTCATTTGGAGTAAAGATGACAACAGTTAAAGGGTCAGCACAAGGGATGAGCGGATTGATTTGCGGGACCCCGGTCCAGAGTCCAGAATTGTGGTACCTGGAGGCTAGATGGGAGGCCTGCGTATCTGCTACCCTCCAGTGTCCCTGGTGTGGCTTTTGATTATCCAAAGATGGTGCAACATCATCCGTGCATTCTCTTATTTGCTGGACTGAATCATTTATGCTGATTGAAAATAAAAAAAACATTGTTGCTGACAGCATATCAAGTACACGGGGTGTGCTGCTAGCAATATGCATGTTGTATAAAGACACGATAATCGTATTAACAATGATTCTAAACCCATACTATTTATATCGGGTATATAACTGGTCCTTTAAACGAGCGATTACAATTTGCAAGAAGTTCACTGATGCTAGTTTGTGGAAAGAAATTTTGCATTCAAAATGCACTTTAGAGAGGTTAGTCACTACTTTTTTATTGATGGCCTATCTTACAAATAGACCATCAATATCTGATCAGTGAGTCTGCATCCCCCGGCACCCCTGACAATCAGCTGTCACTATTTGCATATGGAAGTTTTCAGATGTTGCCAGAACACATTGGCAGGGGTACAGATCTGCCCCTATTTAGTTAAATAGGGGGTGGATCTGTAGTACCCGGTTATGGCCTCTATGGAGATTATGGATTTGCAGTGTTCTGTGAACATCTGAGAACTTCTGTCCACCTCCTTTGTCGATAACAGCTGACCCTTGCTGATCAGATATTGATGGCCAACAATAACAAAAAGTAGTGGTCAATCCTTTTAAGGGTGAGAACGCACTTTACGTTCACCTACTTGCAGTTCAAAACGCACCTTTTGGGCTTAATTGATTTGACCAAAGTTGCCTTTTTCTGAACTTTAGTGCTGAAAACGCATGCGTATTTACCGCATTTTTTATGCGTTTTCAGCACTTTACATGCGTTTTCACCAGCGTTTTGACAGATGCGTTTTGAACATCAAGACACTGCCTAATAAAGTTTAAACAGTCAAAAAGAATGAAAAAAGAGGAAAAAAAAAAAGAAAAAACTATATTATTGGGAAAAATAATGAAAATAGACGTAATTCATAATATTATAGCGCTAATATACATTTTATCGGAAATATAGCAATAAATGCATATTTTTCATAAATTTAATTGTCGAATTTTGTGTGTGTAAAGGGACATAGCAAATCATTATTTTGATGTCCAAAAAGCATGGACTACCAAAACGCATGTTTTCTGCACTGAAAAAGCAGGCAAAACGCAGGATTTTGAAGGAATCTTGGTTTTTGCCATTTCTCATTGACTTCAATGTTAGCAAAATGCTGCAGAAATGGCAAAAACAACTGACATGCTGCTTCTTTGAACGCATGGTTTTTGCCACAAAATATGCAAATTAAACAGCGTTTTAAAACGCAAAGTGGGGTCTGGAAATCATATTTATCCATAGAATATCATGGAAACGCAAAACGCAGGCCATTTGGCATGAAAAAGGTGCTTCTCAAAACGCTGCAGAAACGCAGGTAAAAACGCAAAGTGCGTTCTCACCCTAAAGCTTCATTTAGACGTCCATGTAACACGGTCGAAAACTAAACACCGTTGGGGTAAAACTATTCCATTGTCCTTCACTTCTCCACTCACGCTACTTACAGCATTCTTTTGATAAAAGACGATATGGTGATTTTTGTCACCAGTCATTACTTGACGGAATCTGTCCATGTTGATGTACACGGACTCTAAAACATAGACTCTAATAGCCAAATATACATTTGGCTGACGTATCATTTTAATAAACTGTATTGAAAAGTGAAGTCCTTTTTTAATAATAGGAGTCAACCATATAGTTATATAAATTCCAAACATGCCATAAGTTTTTTTTTTTTTTTTTTTTTGAGAATTACACCTTATAGCATCTTTAACATTATTGTCCATCGTGGAATGTATAGTTGGTGCGATGAGGTCAGAAAAATGCAGATCTCCTTTGATGCTTGTGTTGAGGCAAGCTGTTATCAAGTACATTCTTATATCGAAACATAAGATGGTGATGACAAGTAGCCATTCCTGATGCATGAGTTGGATATGTGGTAAATGGAGAATGTTCACAGCATTCTGAGGAATCTGTGCTATGAATACATTGGGCTTAAATTTTAACCTCTGATCGCTTCAGTTTAACCTCTTAGATGCCTCAGCCTCATGTATATATGTGACCATATGTATATGTAGACCTCTATGTGAGAATTTCCTGATATTAGTAGAGATGTGGATAAGTGCACAGTGATAATACATTATTCTCCCCTGCATCTTCTGTATTTGAAAACAAATTTGTTCCATGAAGACGTCTTTGTTAAATATTTTAACATAATGTGGATTCATGTTATATATGGCCAGTACATTCTTCTGATTGCATAAAATTTTTAGGATCTCCACAACACATTGCTAATTGGTATTTTTTCTTTAGCATCGCTCTTGAAACTTTGGTATCGCGAGTTGGAGGAGCCACTAATTCCACAACAATTCTACAAGCAGTGCATTAGTAACTATGAGAATCCGGATGCCGCAGTGTCCGTTGTGCAGCAGCTTCCTGAACTGAACAGACTGGTGCTGTGTTACCTCATCCACTTTCTACAGGTATGGTGTCACAGGAGGGCAATGTAATCACTCCTTTACTACTCTCCTAAAAAGGTTGTCCAGGAGTGATATGAAATTCTCCAAGGAAACAGATGAATAGTGGCAGACACTGTCACATAAAAGTCCTTACTTTATTGTAGGTGCATAAAAGGTGAGAGGGTCCAGGACCGGATGCTGGTGCTCAGGAGGACGACGGCCGTTTCGCGCAACCGCGCTTCTACAGGTCCTGGCATTTTAAGGACTCATGGAAGCACGGTTGCGTGAAACGGCCGTCGTCCTCCTGAGGGCCAGCATCCGGTCCTGGACCCTTTTATGCACCTACAATAAATTAAGGACTTTTATGTGACAGCGTCTCTCACTATTCATCTGTTTCCTCTTGGATTTCTTCTGGACTGGCTTCCTTACAGTGAGCACTGCTACACAGAGCCTTTGTGGATTTTCACAAGTATGCCAATCACAGACCTACCGTCACATAACCGCTTGCTCACACTGAGAACACTGGAGAATCCTGATAGCATCCACTGCTCACGTGCTCAGAGTTCTCGAGTCTCAGACCACAGACTTTAACCCCAAGCCTGGACATCCCTCTTAAAGAAAGGGAATCTGTCAGCAGGTGTTTGCTGTGTAATCTATAGACAGCATGAGGTAGGGGTTAAAACACAGAATTCAACGATGTGTCACATGTCACACTGTGTGACATTATCATTGCCGTGAGTAGTTGGATGGTGCCATGTTGTCCAACTACACCGCCTTCTGTGATTACCAGATCATTGTTTAGAGACTTTGTACATTGAAAGCTTATTGTGGACGGGGGCAGCTATTTCAGCTCTGCTGCATTGCTCAATCTAAAAACTCAGACCACTATGTGCAGTGGTTCTGACACAATCAAAGTGATACATCGTTTGAGACAGGATCTCTTTGCCAATATCACACTGCTCTCAGATTACAGAGCAAAAACCTTTTGACAGATTCCCTTTTAGTATTCCCATTTAAAACAATGCAGCAGCCTGGTGGCTGTACACAAATTACGCCCGACCAGTATTTTCTTCCAAGTGTCTGGGTTGGCAGTGCAAGAGGTGAGGACGGAGCTCTTTATATTCATTCATATTGGACTAGAAACCACAATAATATGGCAGGTTGGACACCACGGTAAATTGTCTGGTTCAATAGAATTTGTGACTAAATTATATTTTATTTCTGTATTTCTTAGCTTTTAAATTCTGGCAAAACTCCTTGGGAAATGTTTGTGTGATGGTGTGTGACGTATGTACAACTTTATCTATATGAGAAGTTTCAAGAACCTTTTACAAATACACTTGATTTAATTATTGATCTGGAACTTTAAACCAATTCTGAGCCGCATTCATGATCTCCCTGCTTTCCTTGTTAACATAGTGTCTGTACAGAGCACATTCATAAGAGAACACCATAAGAACAATGAAACAAGCAACACAAATTCAAGGCACTTAAGGGGACTAAAATGTTTTTGTTTTTATTAAACATTAAAAAAATAAAATTTCAAATGCCTCCCTTGTTTTCTTTTACAAAAAAAGTAAGCATATTTGGTATACCCCTCACCCCCATCATTAAATAAAGTTGTCAAAGCATAAAATTAATTAGCCCTCACAGCAAATGCCTTAAAAAGGTTGTCAACTACTCTACAATTGATGTCTTATTCTTGGGATTGATCATCAATGTCTCATTGGCCTAGGTCTCTGCTGATCAGCTGTTCTCGGTCCCGGCGGCGGCAGCCAGTGGCGGAAATGCTCAGTTTTAGAGCTGCTCCATCTTTTGATAGGGCCTGCAGCCAGGTAGTGCACATCCTCCTCTTATTGATTTGAATAAGAGTTGGATGTACAGTACCAGGCTGCGACCGCTATCAGAAGACCGAGCAACTGCGGAACTAATCATTTCTGGCTGCCTGCTGCCACTGCCGGCAGTGAGAACAGCTTATCGGCGGTGGTGCCGGGTGTGAGTGTTGGAACCAGGCCGATCAAACATTGATGACCTATCCTAAGGGCAGGCCATCAATGTTAAAGTATTGGACAACCTCTTTAAGAAGAAAAATGCAAGAATTGTATTTTTCAGTCCCACCCCCTCCATAAGAAAATATAATAAAAAGCAATCAAATGTCCTATGTATTCTGATATATTATCAATAAAACCGTCAGTTTCCACACAAAAAAAACAAGCCTTGACAACTCTATGAACATAAAAGTAAAAAAGTTACGGTTCTCAGAATATGGCGGCACAAATCATTTTTTTCTTACTACTTAAAGGAAACCTGTCATGCATGCGATCCATGTGTAAACCATAGGCAGCATGGATCAGAACCTGGCTGCACGATTGCAGTCAGGTATAGTATACTCACCCATAGCCAGAGATCTATCAGTCACCTGAAGCAGTGTTGGGAAAAGCTGGATGGACCTTCTAACCATATCTTCTCTAATAATGCTGGAGCATGCCATAGAAAAATGTACTTGGCTGTAATCGGCGCTGATTCATGCTGCCTGTGGTTTGGGCAGCAGAAATGGCCTGACAGGTTCCATTTAACAAATAGAACAAAACCAAACTTGTACAGTTTTTGTATTACTATCGCTGTAATCACAGAAAAATCATATTGGCAAATCATTTTTACTGAAC
The DNA here is from genome assembly GCF_048569485.1 of Anomaloglossus baeobatrachus. Taxonomy (NCBI): domain Eukaryota; kingdom Metazoa; phylum Chordata; class Amphibia; order Anura; family Aromobatidae; genus Anomaloglossus; species Anomaloglossus baeobatrachus. Next base: position 348,456,300 of record NC_134357.1, on the reverse strand, counting down.
TATGAGCACCGTAAAAACAAGAAAAAAAACACATGGGAATAACATTTTTTTATCATTTCACCATACTTGATATTTTTCCCTTTTTTAAGTGACTTATAGTTTTCAATGACACATTCAGGTGAATTGTATAGTAAACTGAGTTCACTGGATGAACAGGCCGCCTGCTGTCCAGACTTTCACCAATAGAAAGCTTATGAAACCAAAAATTCAGCAAATACCAAGGACTGTTGAGCCGCTAGAGTCTTACATTAGACAAGAATGGGACAATATTCCTCTCCCAAACCTCCAGCACTCCTCACTTCCCATACACTTGCAGAGCTGTAAAAAGAAGAGCGGAAGGTTCACAATGGCAGACAAGGCCCTGTCCACCATTTTTGCACATCAATTTCTAAATTAGACATTTTTCCATTTAATTTAAAAAAATTAACTAACATTCACCTTTTGATCTGTGTTCTGTGGAGAATTATATTTGGCTTTAATATGTTTCCAAATCATTGCATTCTTGTTTTCTTTACATTTTACACAGCGTCCCAACTTTTTTGAATTGGAGTTGTATAAGTGCTTAAAGAGGACCAACCAGCACGATTTTCTTATATGAGGTAAAGACAGTGCCACACTGGCACTAAGATGCTGAATCCAGGCATACGTGATATAGAACGCTGTGATGCTAGATCGATTAAATATCTTTAATCAAAGTAAGCACTGCACTTTGATTGTTGTGTACAATGGGGGCGGGTCTTTGTGGGGCGGGTCCTTGCGTTTATTCCTCATCCTCCGGTATCCTCTGGCATGGCCCACTTTTCCTTATGTGAATATTGCACCATTGCTGTTGTTGGCTGCACGTGCACATTGCCACAGTACTGAGGTCTTCATTAAAATGACAACAGAGTCCAGGCATGTGCATGCCGTGATCTTGGCGCCATTTTATTGAACACACTGCGGTAAAGGCAATGAGAAGCATCACGCATGCGCAGATGTAAAAAAAACATAATAAATCTGTGCACATACCAATCCTTCTCATAGTCTTCATCGCAGTGTGTTCAATAAAATGGTGCCGGTAATCGTGGTATGCGCATGCATGGACTTTGGCGCCATTTTAATGAAGACCTGAGTACTGTGGAAATGCGCATGTGCTGTCAAGAACAGTAGTGGTGGCGTAGCGCGATATTCAAATAAAAAAAGGAGGCAAGACAAAGGACACCGAAGGAGGAATACATGCGAGGAGTCGACCCACAAAGAACCACATATGTTGCACACATCAATCAAAGATATTCAATAAACCAAGCATCACAGCTTTCTATAACAGGTATGCGTATATTCAGCATCTTAGAGCCAGTATGGCATTGCCTTTACTTCATATAGCAAAATCCTGCTGGTTGGTCCTCCTTTAAAGGGTTATTTATGTTTTGTTTAAAGGAGCGCACTGCTCCAAAGCCTCAGGCTTACTTGCAATGGACAAGAAAATGGACACAGAATCTGGCCAGATTCAGCAATAAAGCCAGCTTCTGAGCAGTGCTTGCAAGCTTTATGGAAAAGAACTTGAAAGTGCTGCCCAGTCCACCACTTATAGACTGCAGAAGTGGTCAGTAACCTAACCAAGAAGCAAAACACAAGAATTAAGAAAAAATTATCTCTACTCTTGAGGACGGAGAGGATTTTTAGTAAAAGATAAATCGCAAAGTTGCTCATTTTTTAAAATACTTTGCAATTGTACCCATTTTACAGGCAGGGCTCACATAACAGTGCTGATTTCTTGTTTTTACAATTAGATCCATACAAAAAAATAAGGCATCCTATAATAGTAGCACGTTAATAAGCAAAAGAAAAAATGAATATCTGACTTCTCTTTCTATTTCTAAACAGATTTTCTCTCAACCTTCCAATGTGGGCACAACAAAGATGGACGTCAACAATCTTGCCATGGTCATGGCTCCAAATTGTCTCCGCTGTCAGTCAGATGACCCCAGAATTATTTTTGAGAACACGCGGAAGGAGATGTCTTTTCTGAGGATGCTAATTGTCCATCTAGACACGAGTTATGTTAGGGGGTTGCTGTGAGAGTGGAAAACGTCAGCTATTTTCTTCTGTTCCTGTTACTTTTATATATCAGAACTGTTTTCTCTTTTTTTAAGAGAACAAGGTGCGGTCCCTCTAGAGGATTATACGTATACTAGAGTGTCAGGATATTTCTAGCACTTTTCAGATCTGTGCTTTTTGGAGGTCATTAGTGCCAAAAGCATTAAATATGACTTCATCAGAGGTGCTCGGTGAACTTGTGAAAGCATGTCTGCTCTCGGTGGTGGGAAAACAATACCTTCTTTTTTTTTCTTACAGTGAATGTTTCATTGTATAAAAGTTTCCCTCGTGCAGGGACGTTAAAGTGAGCTGAAAATGAGCGTGAGATAGATCATCGGAAATCAAGGCTTTGTACTATGTGCTATCTCTCTGGAGGGGCCGGAGTTCTTAATATATTTTGCATTTTTCTTTTTTTTAATCTTTGTATTTTAATTTTGCTTTAAGCTCTCAGCTGTAATGTCAGCGCTCAGGGTGGCCATTGTGACTCTACATGATAATATGTCAGGCTTTTTATTCCACTAATGAGTCTGTTGCAAACTTGAATAGCTTTTTCAAGGTGTGAATTACATTTCTCCCTGTTTACTATTGAATGCAACATGAAACTAAACCATGCTTGTGTGACAATGAAGCAAACTCATGTGCTATTAAATGTCCTGACCTCGCGGGTGCAGCTACCACTGTTTATTGGTGTTGGAGCAGATGTGAAATTAAAGGGGTTGTCCACTACTTTTACATTGGTAGCCTGTTTTTAATATAGGTCATTAATGTCTGATCGGTTGGGGTCCGATACTCTGCACCCCCGCCAATCAGCTGTACTCGGTGCTAGCAGCCAGAGATGCTCAGTTCCTTATCCGCCACATCCACCTACCATTCAAATCAATAGGAGGCAGATGTGCAGTACCCGGTCGCGGCGGCTACCAGATGACGGGGCCACTACAGGGCTGAGCATTTCCATCTGCCTGTTGAAACTTCTGACCCCGTGATCAACTGATAGACGGGGGTGCCAGGTGTCAGACCCCAGCCAATCACACATTGATTACCCATTCTTAGGGGCACTTTGCACACTACGACATCGCAAGCCGATGCTTGAGATGCAGTGCGCGATAGTCCCCGCCCCCGTCGCAGCTGCGATATCATGGTGATAGCTGGTGTAGCGAACATTATCGCTACGCCAGCTTCGCATGCACTTACCTGCCCTGCGACGTCGCTCTGGCCGGCAAACCGCCTCCTTATTAAGGGGGCGGGTCGTGCAGTGTCCTAGCGACGTCACACGGCAGACGGCCAATAGAAGCGGAGGGGTGGAGATGAGCGGGACGTAAATATCCCGCCCACCTCCTTCCTTCCGCATAGCCGGCGTGAGCCGCAGGACGCAGGTAGATGTTCCTCGCTCCTGCAGCTTCACACACAGCGACATCGTAACATCGGTATTTCCAAATTCATGGAAATGCCAAACCCTACACCGATGATACGATAACGACGCTTTTGTGCTCGTTAATCGTATCAAAAAGGATTTACACACTACGATATCGACTGCGACGCTGGATGTGCGTCACTTTCGATTTGACCCCACCGACATCGCAGCTGCGATATCGTAGTGTGCAAAGTGCCCCTTAGAATAGGTCATCAATGTAAAAGTAGTGGACAACCTCTAAGGCTTTTCTAAGTACCGTAGTTCCTATAGTTCAGTATCTCAAACAAAGGTTTTCATTTGATGCTTAAGAAGTGAAGACAAAGCTTCATTTACAAGGTCTGGCACATATCACAAGATATGGTGAATTATTGTATTGTCTATGATCATTTGTTTGGAAGCAGTCATAGCTGTCAGGATGTAGTAATTTAATGCTACCTGTTCAGATTACTATTTTCCTGTGAGACAGGACAGAGCTTTTTTTCTTTTCCTGTAACCCATTCACCTGTTGTAAAATACTCATCACTGTATAATTTATTGTAAAATTATAGTCACTTACAAATCTTGCTAGCCTCCAAGATTTGCATTTCTAAGATAGATTTGGTGACTAGGGCATGGAAAATATGACCTGCATTCAGACAGTTTTTCTAAATAGCTTTTATGAAAAGAAAGTAACGCAGAGAGTGGCCATTATTACACCTTAGCTTTCCTCAAGTGAATGGGGTTAGTTTCAATGTCAGACAATGCTTGGGTGATGCTGTGTCTGGGATCAAACCTCGAAGGCAACCAAACAGCAGGATTTTCATATATAAAGTAAAGCCAGTGCTATACTGGCTCTTGGAGGCTGAATGGAAGCATACCTACTGCTCTGAGATTGGATGTTTTATTTCAGAAATATGTGCAAGTAAATTTCCAGCTATGAACTGCTATTTGATGACAGGTGCAACAGGAAGGGAATATGGGGGGTCTTGTTATCTATTCCTGCCCCTGTCTGTCATCCTGGCCTTCCTTCCTCTGTTGCCGTCATAGACATTAATTCCGGTGCAGGCAGACAGACGGGTTGGAATAGATAGGAAGACCCGACCCACATATTCCCTTCCTGTTGCACCTGTCAATCAAATAGCAGTGCATTAATGGAACTTTACTTGCACATACTTCTCAAATAAAACATCCAATCTCAGAACAAAAGTTATGCTTAGATTCAGCATCCTAGTGTCAGTATAGCACTGGCTTTACTTTATATATGAAAATTCTGCTGGTTGGTTTCCATTAAAGGGAATCTGTCAGCAGGTTTTTGCTGCTTCATCTGAGAGCACCATGATGTAGGCAAAGAGATCCTGAATCCAACGATGTATCACTTAGATTACTGGGTGCAGCTGTTCTGACACAATCAGAATTTTTAGATTGTCATGTAGTCCCACTTACATCAGGCTCTCTATAGAGATTGATGCCTCGATGTCAATGTACAATCAGAGGAGAGGGCATACCGGACTACTGTGCAAGTGACATTGTAGTCCCAGCATTGAGAAGTCCTGATGCTTCAACAAACAGCAAATAAACAACAGATCAAACCTTGACAAGATTCAGCTTACATAGCAAAACCCTGCTGACAGATTCCTTTTAAAAGGAACCTGACAGCTGATACATGCTGCCCAATTCGTGTGCAGCATGGTATGTTTCAATCAAAAATACTGTGGCATTTCAGAGAAAAATATACTTTAGTAGCCACCGAAGACCAAGACCATGCTGTAGACTAGTCAGAATGGCAGGTCCCCAGAGGTTTCTCCACGCAGGCTCCGCTGGATTGACAGGTCTTTGCCTACGTGTGTGTATAGGCACCTGCTGGGGACCCACCTACCTGACTAGTCTACAGCACGGTCTCGGTCCCCAGCCGGCTATTAAAGTATATTTTTTTCTAAAACATTGCAGCGTTTCAGAGTCAAACATACTTGGTTGGGATAATACTTTTGGTGCCTGATACATGATGCCCACAGATTGGGCCGCATGTATCAGCTGTCAGGCTCAATTTTAAATGTTGTCACCAAATATACAGACAGCAAAAATCCCGATCTCTTTGCATCACTTTATTTGTACTGTAACACATGGGTGCTCCACCTATACAACTGGCAATCTAATAATTTCACAAACAGGAGACTAGCTCCAAAAACTGTTGCAAAAACTGCCCGGGCCAATATCTTTTAAGTCCTACAGATAAGGCACAGAGCTTGTTCTGGCAGCAGATCGTGTTTACAATGTACTGTGATTTTTTTCAATGTTTTGACCTGGGACTGCATCTTTGTTACTGAAGTGTGAAATCTGTAATTACCCGTGCTAACAAACATCAGTTTTCACAATTCACTGGAATGCAGAATAATGCGAATACCCATCCGAATAGTAAACATTCAATACCAAAATATGTATAAATATGTGATAACACAACTGTTATACCGCACTGAGCAATACATTGCGATAATGTAACAGGTTTTGTGCACATTTTCTAATGAGTTGTCCATCAGATGTCTGTTTTCTGACCTGCCCTAGAAATATGAAAGATAAAATATCATTACCAGTTTCTAAGGGATACAATAGTATTCTAGGTTATCTAGTAAATGGAAACTATTTTATCCAAAACTGAATTTTCTTACTGTGATTGTTGAATTTCACTGACACAAATCCAGATCACTGTTTTACATTCATTTTCTTGTTTTTGTCTGCTTTGTTACAAATACTTACAGTATACTTTAGACTAGGTTCACATAAGCTATTTTTACAGTACCAGCAGAAATTGAAGTTTCAAAAATCTCATGCACACCCTTTTTTATTTTTGATTTTTTTTTTAAATCATTAAATTTGAGAACCCATATAAGAAAGTAAAAAAATGCTGCAAAAATATTTTTGCAGCGATTTTATTGAATAACTTTAACTTTATTAAACAACTACGGTAGATAATGTACATGTAATTGTCACGCTCCCCGGGTCCTCGGCTCCCCTTCCCGGGTCCCCTGCCCCGCTCCCCGGCTCACCTGCCACGCTCCCCGCGTCCCAGTCCCTTGTGCCCGTCCTTCCTGGGCTTCCTGGCCGCCGATCCCGGCGCCCGACGGCCTCCCAGGCCCTGCTCGGCTCCCCTGCGTCCTCCTCTCAGCCTCCTTCCCTGGCTTCTGGCACCCGGGCCGCGCGCACGCGCATTAGGGCGCGCGCGCGGTCACTGACCCTTTCTTAAAGGGCCAGCGCCCATTAACAGGAAATGAGGTTAGACAGGTACGGGGTATAAAGGGGGTTCTTGTCCAAGGGGGCGGGGCCTGATCTTCGTGTTCCCTGAGCTAGGAGTCAGGTCTCCTGGTGTTACTGTGCTCGTACTCACCTATCTCTCTTTGTAGAGCCGTGCCTGCTTCGCCACCCAGTCTGCCGTATCCTGAAACCCGAACGCTGTCCATCTGCCATCCTGACAGTCCGCACCACCTCGGATCCCTGCGGTGACCCGTCTTCTTGCTCCCAAGGTTCCGGACCCCGCCTGACATCATCTCGGCTTCCGAACCTGAGCTGCGTCACCCGGACTACCACCCGTAACTCCGTAGTCCCAGGGACTTCTCCGCTATACCTGTGTGCAAGGACTGCTCTGCTGTTTCTAGTGCTCCAGCTGCCGGACTCTTTGCTACCATCTAGGAGTTCGGTCCAGTGGATCCACCTCCTGGGCCTGCCCGTACACCTGGCCCTGACAGTAAGATCAGGCCATGGATCCCGCTGCAGCACTATTGGCCCTGCAAGAGGAACTCCAACGCCAGCGTGAAGTCCAGACCCGCATGCTGCAATTTATGACCTCCGTGGACACTCGCCTGTACACATTACAAGCATCAATGACGCCTGCAGCACCCAGGTCTCCCACTAGGCAATCCACGGCTCCCGCACCAGTGGCAGCCGCGTCGGATGCTTCCCGACTCCGTTTGGCGTCACCTCCTCGTTATGCTGGAGATCCCAAGACCTGCAGGGGCTTCATAAACCAATGCTCCCTTCACTTCACGCAGCTGCCCCATCTGTTCGCCTCCGACCAAGCCAAGGTCGCCTTTATAATGTCTCACCTGGAGGGCGAGGCACTGGCGTGGATGAACCCCTTGTGGGAGAAGGAGGACCCCATGACCAAGGATCTTCAAGAGTTCCTGCAGGCCTTTCGCAGTACCTTTGACGAGCCGGGACGCGCCTCTGCGTCTGCTTCATCACTTCTCCGCCTACGTCAAGGAACACTGACGGTGGGCCAATACGCCATCCGTTTCCGCACTTTGGCTTCTGAACTCGGGTGGAATAATGAGGCCCTGACAGCCGCCTTCTGGGAAGGACTGTCAAGTCGCATCAAAGATGAGTTGGCGGGTCGTGACATGCCCTCCGCCCTAGATGCCCTGATTGCCCTAGCCACGCGAGTGGACATTCGTTTTCAGGAGCGCTCCAAAGAGCTGGTTCGTGAGCGACGTGCGGTACGGCACTCCTCTCCGCCACAGAAGTCCTCTGTGCCACAGTCATCTACAGCTGGGATTCCTGTCCACGAACCCATGCAGGTTGATCGAGTACGACAGTCTGACCAACGTCGAGCAGAGCGGCTCGCCAAGGGCCTCTGCTTTTACTGCGGAGGGGACACACATCTCCTACGCTCCTGTCCGGAAAGGCCGGGAAACTCCAAAGCCTAGGGTTGGTAGGAGAGGCCACCCTAGGTGCTGGGACTCTCTCCGACCCAGTTATGTGGACGGTACAAGTATCAACAGGAGAGACGCGCTTCACGGCTGAGGCATACCTCGACTCCGGAGCAGCAGGCAATTTTATCCAGCAGGCCACGGTGGACAAATACCAGCTGCCTGTTACTCTACTCGAGAAGCCCCTACTGATTGCCTCGGTGGATGGGAGACCCCTCTCTGATACCATCTCCTGGATCACGAAGCCGGTGGAACTGCGTATCGGTGCTCTGCACACCGAGAACATCGCTCTCTACGTCCTTCCACACATGTCCCACCAAGTCCTGCTGGGACTTCCTTGGTTGCGAACACACGAACCCTCAGTCAACTGGGGTACTGGCGAAATCACCCGTTGGGGCTCTGCCTGTCATGAGAGATGTCTAAAGTCTATACAACCAGTCCGACGACCTCCGGTTCCTGAGAACCTACCGGGTCTGCCCTCGGCCTATTGGTCCTTCACGGACGTTTTTGACAAGAAGGAGTCTGAGGTACTTCCGCCACACTGTCCCTACGATTGCGCCATCGACCTGCTCCCAGGAACAACACCACCTCGAGGACGGATATATCCGTTGTCTCCAGCCGAAACCAGGGCCATGTCCACCTACATCATGGAAAGCCTGGCAAAGGGATTCATCCGGAGATCCTCCTCTCCTGCGGGAGCAGGCTTCTTCTTCGTTAAGAAGAAAGAGGGTGACCTTCGCCCATGCATTGACTACCGGGGCTTGAATCAGATTACTATAAAAAACAAGTACCCCCTACCGCTCATCCCCGAACTGTTCGATCGGCTCAGAGGAGCCCGTGTGTTCACCAAACTGGATCTTCGGGGTGCCTACAACCTAGTTCGTATCCGCTCTGGGGACGAATGGAAGACCGCGTTTAATACTCGCGATGGGCACTATGAATACTGTGTGATGCCCTTCGGTCTGTGTAACGCTCCTGCCGTATTCCAAGAACTGGTGAACGACATTTTCCGGGACCTCCTCTACGTATGTGTAGTAGTTTATCTGGATGACATTCTTGTTTTCTCTCCGGACCTCCAGACCCACAGAGAGAACGTAAAGCTGGTTCTACAAAGACTGAGAGAGAATCGTCTCTACGCCAAATATGAGAAGTGCGTCTTTGAGCAGTCTTCTCTTCCTTTCCTGGGATACATCATCTCGGGGACTGGGCTGCAGATGGATCCCAAGAAGGTCTCCGCCATTCTCAACTGGCCTCCCCCTTCTGGACTGAAGGCAATCCAACGGTTCCTGGGATTTGCCAACTACTACCGCCAGTTTATTCCTCACTTCTCCGCCCTGACTGCTCCTCTCTCCGCTCTGACCAAAAAGGAGGCTAATCCAAAGGACTGGTCACCTGCGGCCGACGCCGCATTTTGCTCCCTGAAGCGAGCATTCGCCTCCTCTCCTGTACTCCACCGACCAGAGTTAAACCGCCAGTTCACCTTAGAGGTGGATGCTTCCTCCTCAGGAGCCGGAGCAGTGCTCATGCAAAAATCCTCCTCCGGGAAGATGGTGACTTGCGGTTTCTTCTCTAAAAGCTTCTCAGCACCTGAACGTAATTACACCATCGGTGACCGAGAGCTATTAGCGGTCAAACTGGCTCTGGAGGAGTGGCGCTACCTCCTGGAAGGAGCAGTGTACCCCGTGATTATCTACACGGACCACAAGAACCTGGAATACCTGCGGTCCGCTCAGCGACTGAACCCACGGCAAGCCAGGTGGTCCTTATTCTTTGCCAGGTTTGACTTCCAGCTTCATTTCCGACCCGCGGACAAGAATATACGCGCTGATGCCTTGTCTAGGTCTCTCATGCCCCTGGAGCAGGAGGAAGAGACTATCCAACCTATCATCTCTCCTAACAAGATTGTTCCGGTGGCTCCTGTCACTCTGGCCCAGATACCACCCGGGAAGACCTATGTCTCTGAGACTGACAGGGAAAAAGTGTTACACTGGGGTCATGCCTCGAAAACAGCCGGCCATGCAGGCCAGAAGAGAACATGGGGTGCGATTGTACGCCATTACTGGTGGCCATCCCTTCGCACGGACGTTGCCGCCTTTGTCTCTGCCTGCCCCTCTTGTGCCAGGAACAAGACGCCCAAACACCTGCCCTATGGCCGTCTTCTGCCTCTGCCGATACCCTCAGTTCCATGGCAACACATAGCGATGGACTTTATTACGGACTTGCCAGTATCCTCCGGACACACAGTCATATGGGTCGTGGTGGATCGGTTCTCCAAAATGGCTCACTTCGTCCCTATGCCCGGACTGCCCTCTGCTCAGGAACTCGCGGAAGCCTATATACAACACATCTTTCGCTTACATGGCTTTCCTTCCCACATCGTGTCCGACAGAGGAACTCAGTTCACCTCCCGCTTCTGGAGGGCTCTCTGCAAACATCTGGGAGTGACTCTGGACTTTTCTTCCGCTTACCATCCTCAGTCTAATGGCCAAGTGGAGAGGGTCAATCAAATCTTGACATCCTTCTTACGTCACTATGTCAACGTCCATCACGACGACTGGTCCACGCTTCTGCCTTGGGCTGAGTTCTCCCATAACCACCACGTCAGTGAGTCGTCCTCCAAATCTCCCTTCCATGTCGTTTACGGACTACAGCCTTCCGTCCCGTTGCCTATATCCCCTTCTTCGGATGTCCCTGCTGCTGATACTGTAGCCCGTGACTTCGCTACCATTTGGGACTCTGTCAAGGCGTCCCTTGGGCGCGCTTCCCAGCGGATGAAGAAACACGCTGACAAAAGGCGTCTAGACCCTCCGTGTTTCTCTCCTGGTGACCTGGTCTGGCTTGCTTCCCAGTACATCCGACTGAAGATTCCTTCCTACAAGCTGGGTCCTCGCTACATCGGGCCGTTTAAGGTCCTCAGCAAGATCAATGAGGTCTCCTACAAACTGAAGCTTCCGGCCACGATGAGAATACCCAACTCCTTCCACGTCTCTCTCCTCAAGCCGGTGTTCCTTGGTCCCTTCTCCGCTGCTGCCAGCCCGGCTCCTCCTCCTATTGCTGAGGACGACATCTACGCGGTAAGAGATATCGTGGCCATGAAGACTGTTCGTGGCCGGCAGTTCTTCCTGGTGGACTGGGAGGGGTATGGTCCTGAGGATAGATCCTGGGAACCCAGGGAGAATGTGGGCACTCCTCTGATCCGTGCCTTCATGTCTCGGTTGCGGGGAGGGGGGCGTGGGGGGGGGGGTACTGTCACGCTCCCCGGGTCCTCGGCTCCCCTTCCCGGGTCCCCTGCCCCGCTCCCCGGCTCACCTGCCACGCTCCCCGCGTCCCAGTCCCTTGTGCCCGTCCTTCCTGGGCTTCCTGGCCGCCGATCCCGGCGCCCGACGGCCTCCCAGGCCCTGCTCGGCTCCCCTGCGTCCTCCTCTCAGCCTCCTTCCCTGGCTTCTGGCACCCGGGCCGCGCGCACGCGCATTAGGGCGCGCGCGCGGTCACTGACCCTTTCTTAAAGGGCCAGCGCCCATTAACAGGAAATGAGGTTAGACAGGTACGGGGTATAAAGGGGGTTCTTGTCCAAGGGGGCGGGGCCTGATCTTCGTGTTCCCTGAGCTAGGAGTCAGGTCTCCTGGTGTTACTGTGCTCGTACTCACCTATCTCTCTTTGTAGAGCCGTGCCTGCTTCGCCACCCAGTCTGCCGTATCCTGAAACCCGAACGCTGTCCATCTGCCATCCTGACAGTCCGCACCACCTCGGATCCCTGCGGTGACCCGTCTTCTTGCTCCCAAGGTTCCGGACCCCGCCTGACATCATCTCGGCTTCCGAACCTGAGCTGCGTCACCCGGACTACCACCCGTAACTCCGTAGTCCCAGGGACTTCTCCGCTATACCTGTGTGCAAGGACTGCTCTGCTGTTTCTAGTGCTCCAGCTGCCGGACTCTTTGCTACCATCTAGGAGTTCGGTCCAGTGGATCCACCTCCTGGGCCTGCCCGTACACCTGGCCCTGACAGTAATTCGCACCCAAAAAACCACGCATTTTGTAAGCAGCATTATTACTGCCAAGAGAGATAAAAAAAAATGCATGTAAACGCAGCCTTAGGAAGATGCAGAATACTTGGATGTTAATGCTTGTCAAATCTCAGGTTTGAAACATATAGGAGTAAGAAAGTTGTCTTTAGCCGCCCATACAAATTAGAACTGACAGCTAATTCTCTTATCGCCATTATGAACATGCGTAGTTGGTTTAGCTAATGGCCCGAGTGGAAAAAGTAGCTGTCAGACACATATGGCAGGGGCTTATCTCCCGCAGGAATAAAGGATTGACCATGCTGCAACCAAACATGCCCCATAAAGGATTGGCCATGCTGGAACCAAACATGCGCAATAAAATATTGACCATGGTGGAACCAAACATGCTAAATAAAGTATGGCCATGCTGGAACCAAACATGCCCAATAAAGGATTGGCTATGGTAGAACCAAACATGCCCAATAAAGAATTGGCCATGCTGAAACCAAACATGCCCAATAAAGGATTGGCCATGCTGTAACCAAACATGCCCAATAAAGGATTGGCTATGGTAGAACCAAACATACCTAATAAAGAATTGGCCATGCTGAAACCAAACATGCCCAATAAAGGATTGGCCATGCTGGAACCAAACATGCCCAATAAAGGATTGGCCATGGTAGAACCAAACATGTCCAATAAAGGATTGGCTATGGTAGAACCAAACATGCCCAATAAAGGATTGACCATGCTGGAACCAAACATACCCAATAAAGGATTGGCCATGCTGGAACCAAACATGCCCAATAAAGTATTGGCCATGCTGGAACCAAACATGCCCAATAAAGGATTGGCCATGCTGGAACCAAACATGCCCAATAAAGTATTGGCCATGCTGGAACCAAACATGCCCAATAAAGTATTGGCCATGCTGGAACCAAACATGCCCAATAAAGGATTGGCCATGGTGGAACCAAACATGTCCAATTCCTCTGTCCCAAATCAAATATACATGATGATATCATCCAACCCTGCTGGAAATGATTATAAACTTGCCTGATCCTTCTTCTTTCTAATAATAGACGACCCTTGTACACATGTTTGATCCCTCCAAAATCAGCCATATTTTCTCTAATATGTATGAGGGTGGTGGGGGTGCTTTTGATCATTAGCAAAAAATTTGTGCAGAATTTGAGACAATTTTAGAAACACTCATTCCTGCTCTGATTTCAACACAATGCATTAAAAATGTTCAGCTTTGTTTGGTAATTCATTCAGTATGTAAACTTTAAATTGATTTTGAAAAAAATGACATTGAAGTACCGTAAATTAGAAAGGTTATCTTAGCTTCTAAAATGAGTAAATTGCTAAGTGATTGTAAAAAGAAGGAACTTTGTAAGTTACCTCTTCTCAAGAACAGAGGGATTTTAAAATGCTCCAGTTTGCAGCAGTGGCCAGTAATCTAGGAGGCAACGAGCAGTAGCCTATCAGTGGTGGACAGTCTCCAAAACAGAGTGCAGCAATTGCAAGCTGTATAGAAAAAAGCTTTCAGGTGCTGCTCTAAAATTGATCGGATCTATGAATTTGGCCAGTTTTAGTGCCTTTGTACTCTTCTAATGCTGCATAAGCAAAGATATGGGAGAGTGCAGAGTTAAGACCAGTGGCGCAAACATTCTACTGGTCTGCACTGTCAATCAAGAGAAGCCCCCGATCGGCAGGAAGCTGGGAGGCTGAGAAGTGGCTCAATCCTGAAAACACATAATGAGACAACCCCTTCACTCATATGTCTGGCAATAGTCTTCCTGATTTCCATAGCATTAAAGGGGTAGTTCAACAAATTACAACTTTTTACCCATCCACACCATAATTGGTATTTGATCCCCGTGGGTCATACAGATAAGACTTTGACTAATCATGAGAATAGGGCAGCTGTGGCGCAGGGGCGCTACTGCTTCATTCATTGTCTATGGGACTATTAAAGATAATGAAGCACAGTTACCTCTGTCAATTCCATAGACAATAAATTCTCTGCAGTGTGCTCCCATGAATCCCAGTGATCAGACATGTATAACCTATCCACAAGATAGGTGATATGTTGTAGTTTTGAGACAACCCTTTAAAAAGAAAGAAAGAAAAAAACAGTTAAATTTTTTAGGAGAAATGCCACCATATCATATTTCAGCTGTCAATATATATAACCCCACCTAGGCTCCCATCATGTCTCTACTTCATCCTAATTTTACATTTTCCCACCCCTAAGTTACCTGTTACCCTCAACAATACCTGTGCTATTTGAATATATGGTGTTACAAATTGAAGAATTCATTATCTACCCTTTCCTGTGAAATTTTGCACACATTCGAATATAAAACCACAGAACTGTTTCATCCTTTAAACTGGTTTCTATTATAAACACGTAATATCTGGAGAAACTTCTAATGTAAAAACACATTTGTCAGAAGTGGAGCCCTCACAAATTACTTAGCTAAGTTTTGATTTCTTCTTGGAGGTGTATAAATTACTATGTATAAAATGGTAAAATGCTTTATTTTATTTGGTTTGTCATAGCTGGACTGCCACGATATGTCATTCTTTTTGTTTACTACTGTGCCATTTGGTCTCTTTTCATGGTGCATTAATATGGTTGGGTTTCTAAAAATATTTGTATCTTTCGATTTGAGTATGCAATTGCAGTTGTGTTTCTGTTCTAGAATTTAATCTACACTGGAACTGTTCTTTGGCTGTAACATGTACATGCATTAATCTGCAACATTTTCTGCTTTTGTATTTTGCATCAGCAAATAAAAATATTTTACATTGTAATTTAGTTTTGGTGTTATTACTAATTAATCAAACTATATAAGGTGATAACATTTTATTTGGCAAGCATTTGATATCTGAATTTGGTAAAATTAGTTGGACTGCTTGCATTTGCATTGCATACCTAGAATGATGACCTTTATCCTTGGCAATAAAAGTTCAGAATGGTTCTGAGCAAGTGATGAGTGAGTACTCCCATGCTCGGGTACTTGGTACTCATAACGGTTAGGGATGAGCGAGCACTAGCATGTTCGGCTACTCGGTACTCGTAACGAGAAGTTGGATGCTTGTATGGATGAAACCTGAGTACCCAAGTATAATGGAAGTCAATAGGGAACTCTTTTAGAAAAATGCTTGAGTTCCCCATTGACTTCCATTATACTCGATGTAACGTTAGTCAGTACCGGGGTCTGGTAACAGGAGGTCACGTATAATTATAAGGGGTAAACCGGAACGTAGTCAGGTCACAAGCCGAAGGTCAAAATACTAGGAGAGCACGTAGTAAAGGGACAAGCAGGGACATTGTCATGTATCGGTCTGGGGTCAAAGACAGGAGAACACAACATGAATAGGGAGCGGGCAGAGAGAAGTCCAATAACAGTCCAGGGTCAGAATACCAAGATCAAAACACAAGCAGACCCTCTGCCAGGCTCCACCTCTCCAGGACAGTGAATGGGACTTAAGGCTCCATAACCAGGTATACTGGTCGCTGCTTTTCAGCATTAATGGAGTACCTGCCTTAAACCCTGACCCGGTGTGTGACCTAACAATTGGTGTGTGCAGGTTTTGTCTGTGAGCCGGCAGATGACCCCTTTCTTACCCAGGATGAGATACCACACCTCTGGCTGAGGTGCAGTACCTCTGTGGCGACGGAAGCCTCAGGGGCGCCACACTATCAGTTTTAACAATATACAACACTGGAAAATGTATCTACTTCTGATGCAAACTAGATTACGTGAAATATTTTTTCTCTGCAGCTGGTCTCCATCTTCCAAAGATCTATGAGCTTTCTGCCTCCTCTGCCTTCATCTCCTATTACCTATTTGACTGTAATAAAGGAATAACGATCAGCACGGTTTTCTATACTGGATTGCATTCTGCTCAGTTTCCTGCAACGCATTTTTTTTTTGTGCTGTCATGAATTGTACTGTATCTGTAAAATACCTTCCGGATACAGACGGCTGACTGAAAACTTTATTGGGAACTGTGGTGAAACTTGAACACAGCTGATTTTATATAATATATAAAATAGGAAAGACAAAGTATAATGCAAATATAGTGAAATTTATTTACTTCAAATGAAAATAAAATAAAAAGGGTAACCCCCCCCCCCCCCACACAAACACACACACAAACAATTTAAAAGCATATGCTGATAAAAATTGCACAATCACATATATGGAGCGAGACAGAGAAATAAATGGATAAAAAAAGAAGGGAATTTTGTTTACTTACCGTAAATTCCTTTTCTTCTAGCTCCAATTGGGAGACCCAGACAATTGGGTGTATAGCTTATGCCTCCGGAGGCCACACAAAGTATTACACTAAAAGTGTAAAGCCCCTCCCCTTCAGCCTATACACCCCCCGTACTGCTACGGGCTCATCAGTTTTGGTGCAAAAGCCCGAAGGAGGAAAAAATTATAAACTGGTTTAAAGTAAATTCAATCCGAAGGAATATCGGAGAACTGAAACCATTTAACATGAACAACATGTGTTATACAAAAACAGGGGCGGGTGCTGGGTCTCCCAATTGGAGCTAGAAGAAAAGGAATTTACGGTAAGTAAACAAAATTCCCTTCTTCTTTGTCGCTCCTTATTGGGAGACCCAGACAATTGGGACGTCCAAAAGCAGTCCTTGGGTGGGTAAATAATACCTCATAATAGAGCCGTAACGGCTCCGTCCTACAGGTGGGCAACTGCCGCCTGAAGGACTCGCCTACCTAGGCTGGCATCAGCCGAAG
Organism: Anomaloglossus baeobatrachus; assembly: GCF_048569485.1. Classification (NCBI taxonomy): domain Eukaryota; kingdom Metazoa; phylum Chordata; class Amphibia; order Anura; family Aromobatidae; genus Anomaloglossus; species Anomaloglossus baeobatrachus. Next base: position 348,439,353 of record NC_134357.1, on the reverse strand, counting down.
CATAGGTATGCACCTGATAGTGCTTCGTGAAAGTGTGCAGGCTCGACCAGGTAGCTGCCTGACACACCTGCTGAGCCGTAGCCTGGTGTCGCAAGGCCCAGGACGCTCCCACGGCCCTGGTAGAATGGGCCTTCAGTCCTGAGGGAACCGGAAGCCCCGAGGAACGGTAAGCTTCGAGAATTGGTTCCTTGATCCACCGAGCCAGGGTTGACTTGGAAGCTTGTGTCCCTTTACGCTGACCAGCGACAAGGACAAAGAGTGCATCCGAGCGGCGCAGGGGCGCCGTTCGAGAAATGTAGATCTTGGCGGACGTAGGTTTCCTAGCCTGTCTCATAGTGGCAATGACCTCTTGAGATAATCCTGAAGACGCTAGGATCCAGGACTCAATGGCCACACAGTCAGGTTGAGGGCCGCAGAATTCAGATGGAAAAACGGCCCTTGAGACAGCAAATCTGGTCGGTCTGGCAGTGCCCACGGTTGGCCGACCGTGAGATGCCACAGATCCGGGTACCACGACCTCCTCGGCCAGTCTGGAGCGACGAGGATGACGCGGCGGCAGTCGGCCCTGATCTTGCGTAACACTCTGGGCAACAGTGCCAGAGGAGGAAACACATAAGGAAGCCGAAACTGCAACCAATCCTGAACTAAGGCGTCTGCCGCCAGAGCTCTGTGATCTTGAGATCGAGCCATGAATGTTGGGACCTTGTTGTTGTGCCGTGACGCCATTAGGTCGACGTCCGGCATCCCCCAGCGGCAACAGATCTCCTGAAACACGTCCGGGTGAAGGGACCATTCCCCTGCGTCCATGCCCTGGCGACTGAGAAAGTCTGCTTCCCAGTTTTCTACGCCCGGGATGTGAACTGCGGATATGGTGGATGCTGTGGCTTCCACCCACAGCAGAATCCGCCGGACTTCCTGGAAGGCTTGCCGACTGCGTGTCCCACCTTGGTGGTTGATGTAAGCCACCGCTGTGGAGTTGTCCGACTGAATTCGGATCTGCTTGCCTTCCAGCCACTGCTGGAACGCTTTTAGGGCAAGATACACTGCCCTGATCTCCAGAACATTGATCTGAAGTGAGGACTCTTGCTGAGTCCACGTACCCTGAGCCCTGTGGTGGAGAAAAACTGCTCCCCACCCTGACAGACTCGCGTCCGTCGTGACCACCGCCCAGGATGGGGGTAGGAAGGATTTCCCCTTCGATAATGAAGTGGGAAGAAGCCACCACCGAAGGGAAGCTTTGGTTGCCTGAGAGAGGGAAACGTTCCTGTCTAGGGACGTCGGCATCCTGTCCCACTTGCATAGGATGTCCCATTGAAGTGGACGCAGGTGAAACTGCGCGAAAGGGACTGCTTCCATTGCTGCCACCATCTTCCCCAGGAAGTGCATGAGGCGCCTCAAGGGGTGTGACCGACCTTGAAGGAGAGATTGCACCCCTGTCTGTAGTGAACGCTGTTTGTCCAGCGGAAGCTTCACTATCGCTGGAAGAGTATGAAACTCCATGCCAAGATATGTCAGCGATTGGACCGGTGTCAGATTTGACTTTGGAAAATTGATGATCCACCCGAAACTCTGGAGAATCTCCAGAGTAACGTTGAGGCTGTGTTGGCATGCCTCTTGAGAGGGTGCCTTGACCAGCAGATCGTCTAAGTAAGGTATCACTGAGTGACCCTGAGAGTGGAGGACCGCAACTACTGTAGCCATGACCTTGGTGAAAACCCTTGGGGCTGTCACCAGGCCGAACGGCAGTGCCGCGAACTGAAGGTGTTCGTCTCCTATGGCGAAGCGCAAGAAGCGCTGATGCTCTGGAGCAATTGGTACGTGGAGATAAGCATCCTTGATATCGATCGATGCTAGGAAATCTCCTTGGGACATTGAGGCGATGACGGAGCGGAGGGATTCCATCCGGAACCGCCTGGTCCTTACGTGTTTGTTGAGCAGTTTTAGGTCCAAAACAGGACGGAAGGACCCGTCCTTCTTTGGAACCACAAACAGGTTGGAGTAGAAACCGTGGCCCTGTTGCTGAAGAGGAACCGGGACCACCACTCCTTCTGCCTTCAGAATGCCCACCGCCTGCAGAAGAGCCTCGGCTCGCTCGGGAGGCGGAGATGTTCTGAAGAATCGAGTCGGAGGACGAGAGCTGAACTCTATCCTGTAACCGTGAGACAAAATGTCTCTCACCCAACGGTCTTTTACTTGTGGAAGCCAGGTGTCGCAAAAGCGGGAGAGCCTGCCACCGACCGAGGATGCGGTGTGAGGAGGCCGTAAGTCATGAGGAAGCCGCCTTAGTAGCGGCACCTCCGGCGGTCTTTTTAGGGCGTGATTTAGACCGCCATGCGTCGGAGTTCCTCTGATCCTTCTGAGGCCTTTTGGACGAGGAGAATTGGGACCTGCCCGCACCCCGAAAGGACCGAAACCTCGACTGTCCCCTCCTCTGTTGGGGTGTTTTTGGTTTGGCCTGGGGTAAGGATGTTTCCTTTCCCTTGGATTGTTTGATGATTTCATCCAATCTCTCACCAAACAAACGGTCGCCAGAAAATGGCAATCCAGTTAAGCACTTTTTGGAAGCCGAATCTGCCTTCCATTCCCGCAGCCACAAGGCCCTGCGTATTGCCACCGAATTGTCGGCTGCAACCGCCGTACGGCTCGCAGAGTCCAGGACAGCATTAATAGCGTAGGACGCAAATGCCGACGTTTGAGAGGTTATAGACGCCACCTGCGGCACAGACGTACGTGTGAGTGCGTCAATTTGCGCCTGACCAGCTGAGATAGCTTGGAGTGCCCATACGGCTGCGAATGCTGGAGCAAAAGACGCGCCGATAGCTTCATAGATGGATTTCAACCAGAGCTCCATCTGTCTGTCAGTGGCATCCTTGAGTGAAGCTCCATCTTCCACTGCAACTATGGATCTAGCCGCAAGTCTGGAGATTGGAGGATCCACCTTGGGACACTGAGTCCAGCCCTTGACCACGTCAGGGGGGAAAGGGTAACGTGTATCCTTAAGGCGCTTGGAAAAACGCTTATCTGGACAAGCTCGGTGTTTCTGGACTGCCTCTCTGAAGTCAGAGTGGTCCAGAAACATACTCTTTGTACGCTTGGGAAACCTGAAACGGAATTTCTCCTGCTGAGAAGCTGACTCCTCCACTGGAGGAGCTGAGGGAGAAATATCCAACATTTCATTGATGGACGCAATAAGATCATTCACTATGGCGTCACCATCAGGAGTATCAAGGTTGAGAGCGGCTTCAGGATCAGAATCCTGATCAGCTACCTCCGCTTCATCATACAGAGAGTCCTCTCGCTGAGACCCTGAACATTGTGATGATGTCGAGGGGATATCATAGCGAGCTCGCTTAATCGGTCTGGGGCTGCGGTCCGTGTCAGAGACCTCACCCTGGGATCCATGAGACACCCCGGGAGGACATTGCTGTTCCAACTGAGGGGGACCAGGGGGCAATGATTCCACAGTGCCCCTGGTTTGAGATGCCGGCCTGGACTGCAAGGCTTCTAATATCTTAGCCATAGTCTCAGAAAGTCTTTCAGTAAAAACTGCAAACTCCGTCCCTGTCACCTGGACAGTGTTAACAGGTGGTTCTCCCTGGGCTACCCTTAGCAGAGGCTCCGGCTGAGAAAGTGCCACAGGGGCCGAGCATTGCACACAATGAGGGTCAGTGGAACCTGCCGGCAGTATAGCCGTACATGCTGCACAGGCAGCATAGTAAGTCTGTGCTTTGGCACCCTTGCTACTTGTGGACGACATGCTGTTGTCTCCTCTGAGCAATACAGGAGGGTATATAGACAAAAATCAACAGTGCACCATACAGTGTAAAGTATAGTCTATAATCATATAATCTATAAGTACACTTCTGCACTAGTGGGGCCAGCACCACAGGTGCTGCTTACCGCCTTCGCAAAGCGGTTGTGTGGGCACCAGAAATCCTGCCTGGGTCTCCCTGAGCTTGTCTCTCCTCTCCAGCGTTAGCAGAGCTGAGAGGAATGGCTGCCGGCGTCCTGAGGAGAGGAGGGAGCCGTGGGTGTGACCCAGAAAAGTGCGGGAACTGGTGCCCCACTGTGCAGAGTGAGGGGGGTGGAGTATGCAAAGCATGCTCCAGCCCTCAGTGCTGCCGTCCTGTACAGCGTCCCGCCCTTCCCCTGACTGGCAGGGCTGGGGGCGGGAAGAAAACGAGACTAGGCCGCAAAAGCCGGGGACTCGAGTTATAAGCGCGGCCGCCGTATAAGCGCGGTCGGCGCGGAAGTCCCCGGCGCACTAACAGTCCCAGCCGCGCCGCAGTGATAACCATGGCAGCGGCGGTCAGCGCGGCAGTCCCCCTACACGAACACACTCAGCGACGCTGAAGTGTGTAATGGCACAAACGCAGTCAGCGCTGCTGTCCCCGGTGCACTAGCACACCCAGCAATGCTGGAGTGTTGCTGTGCGCGGTCCCCACGGGGACACAGAGTACCTCAAAGTAGCAGGGCCATGTCCCTGAACGATACTCGGCTCCTATCCAGCATGGTCCTCAGGAGCTGTGGATGGAGCACGGTCTCCTGTGCCTGGAGACCGAAAGGATCCCACTTCACCCAGAGCCCTAATTGAGGGATGGGGAAGGAAAGCAGCATGTGGGCTCCAGCCTCCGTACCCGCAATGAATACCTCAACCTTAACAACACCGCCGACAAGAGTGGGGTGAGAAGGGAGCATGCTGGGGGCCCTGTTATGGGCCCTCTTTTCTTCCATCCGACATAGTCAGCAGCTGCTGCTGACTAAGCTGTGGAGCTATGCGTGCATGTCTGACCTCCTTCGCACAAAGCATAAAAACTGATGAGCCCGTAGCAGTACGGGGGGTGTATAGGCTGAAGGGGAGGGGCTTTACACTTTTAGTGTAATACTTTGTGTGGCCTCCGGAGGCATAAGCTATACACCCAATTGTCTGGGTCTCCCAATAAGGAGCGACAAAGAAATGTATACCATATTTTTCAGACTATAAGACGCACTTTTGTTCCCCCCAAATGTTGGGGGAAAGTGGGAGGTGCGTCCAGGGCCGGCCTTAGCATGAATAGTGCCCTGTGCAAAACTTCCCTTTGGTGCCCCCACCCTACTAATTTTTTTCCCCAGTTTCCCAGGAAACAAATGAGAACAGGAGGCCATTTTTTTATATCCTAAGAAAATTAATCTCTTCAAATGTACAATAAACTCCTCCAGATGCTGGAGAATCTGCATCTCAAAATCCACATTAATGTCACCACATCTGACCTCGTTCTTATAGGGGTCTTCTGATTTCAACCATTTATGCCATATCCCTGGATATTACATCATGGATGGTACATGCAGATGTCACCAATGGGGCCACATGTATCTGCCGCTCATTGTGGAGAGATGTTATAAATCCCTGTACACTTGGATGGGAGTTCTGCATCTGTGGCGCCCCTAACCTGATCAGGCACAACTGAGTACTGCACCCATACTGGGGCAGTGCTTCCAGGTAATTCCAAAGGCCGAAATAGGGTGTGTACGCACAGACACATAGCAACCAGGTCTCCCACACCTTGAGAGGGGACCCTTGGGCAGACCCAAGAGGGGGCTTGCCTCCACATCTCAAGGGGTGTAGTGGAGGGGCTGAGAGCTAAAGTTGCAGCGGCTGTCAGGAAAGTAGGAGGAGAGCCAGTCTGATAGCAGTGAGCGTGGTTGCTAGGAGACACAGTCGCACGCACACGCTAGCCAGACGCTGCACGTGAAGTTGCTGTTAGCAGGGGAGAACGGTTACCAGCAAGTCAGTCAGAAAGACGCTGAGGGAGTCAGTCGGTCGAGTACGGGGATACCTAGTGACTAGGCAAGCACGGGGAACAGGTCCCTAGAGTAGACGTCCATTTATTGATCTGCTAAACTATAAGTCCCTCACCAACCATCTAGAGTCTGAGCCTCAGCAGCAATGAGGGGGCTCATAAGGAGGATTGAGCCTGGAGCCATCTTCCTTGGTCCACGCTGCCGGCAAACGGGCCAAAAAGGAGAGAAAAGGCAGTAGCGACTTCCCTGGATGAATCCCACGGTACTTCAAGTCAAGGGTTATCCGAAACAAGAAGTGCTAGGAAGGCGAGTTAACAGTTACCCTTATACCGGCCTAAAGGATACCTGGTTTCTCCTGGTTTAATCTCCGCATCACCCGGGTACCTCACAAAACATTTAAAAGTGAGTAAAAACAAGTTGAAAGACTTTCTGGACTAAGACTGAGTTATTCTGGGACCTGTTGCTCTACACACCCGAGCCCCTGGGGCCAGCCTCACTCACGGGAGGCCACATCATCCGACTGCAGACTACATCAGCCCCAGACGCTCGTTAAACCTGCAGTGGCGGTCACCCATAACCCTGACTGAAAACCATGAGTGGCGTCACGACTCCTATATATATAAAGCCGACATACTTGTTGCCAGAAATAACCAAGTGAAGACCCTGTGGCGTCCCTGAGGTGGCTGCTACAGGTGGGCGACACACATCTCTGGACTGAGAGAGGCGCATGTCGTGGCTCCATAGGTGGGATCAGCATCTACTGTACCAGATCATACCAGACAGGGCACCATGTAGCCGGCGGCCGATGCTGCATGTACTCCGGACCAAAAAGTTCAAAATACAGATGTTAAAGGGGAATGTAAGAAATTAGAAAAAAATCTCTGCTTTTTACATAATAAAAAGTCATCAAGTTATATGTGTTGCTTCCTCTCAGCTCCACTGACCTGAACACACTGAGGTGCAGTACCACATACACACCATAAGGAAGGGGGGGTGCTGTGTATGTGTAGCTGCCTCTCAGCTCCAATGACCTGAACAAACTGAGGTGCAGTACCACATACACACCATAAGGACGGGGGGCACTGTGTATGTGTCGCTGCTTGTCAGCTCCAATGACCTGAAAAGACTAAGCTGCAGTACCACATACACACCATGAGTGAGGGATACTGTGTATGGAATAACTATGGCATATATACTGTAATCCCTTTTAATAATCAGTCTGGGCTCACACCAGCTGGCAATGATCCAAATAATTTTGTTGGAAAATTTGTAAGATAAATTCACGCCGAATTAGGTGATATTCTGCAGAATATTCTGCTTCTCCCTGTTCTGCTGCCCTAGACTGACCAGTATCTCCCCTGGGTTTGACATTCTGCACATTGACAGGCCAGATCTCCAAAGTGTGTAATATACACTGTCAGGATTTCATTTGCCAATCTGAGTGGTCGTGTGATCGCTCACAAGTGATTTGCAGACTCGGGGTTATCTGCAGAATGATGTCTCCTCCTGCTTCTCTCATTGTTATAATTTTCAATTTGAGAGAAACAGGAGGAGACGTCATACAGCAGATGACCACACATTGCAAATCGCATGTTAGCGATTAGATGACAACAACCCAAATCGGCAAGTGAAATACTAACAGAGTGCATATTACACACCTTTAGGATATGGCAGGTCAATATTCAGAATTACATTACATTACACACTATATGTGACAGGTACAGGGCATATGTAGGGTGTATAATAAATATATATGTATCTACACATGCTCTGCATCCACTCTGACCGCACCTGCAGGACACATTGGCATCATGTCACAGGCTCTGCCTGATATCATTACAACTATTTGGGACCCACAGCTGCAGAGCAAGGGCGAAACAGGGAGCCAGTGGCCATCCACTCCTCAATGGTGTTCAACCATGCATCCAAGAAAATAGCAATGGCCACCATCACTCTGAGGCCCAGTCGTTTTGCCACTGCATAAATTACACCATACATATGACACACACATAGATACTATATAAAAGATAAATGGATGCAGGGTCGGACTGGGGTGTCTGGGGTCTACAGGAGTTAAATCTAGAGGCCACACAGCAACTATATGTAAATACCTGCAGGAGCCCCCACACAGCCTCCTATGCACAGCATGAGCCTCCACACAGCCTCCTATGCACAGCAGGAGCTCCCACACAGCCTCCTATGCACAGCAGGAGCCCGACACAGCATCCTATACACAGCAGGAGCCCCCACACAGCATCCTATGCACAGCAGGAGCCCCCACACAGCCTGCTATGCACAGTAGGAGCCCCCACACAGCCTCCTATGCACAGTAGGAGCCCACACACAGCCTCCTATGCACAGTAGGAGCCCACACACAGCCTCCTATGGACAGCAGGAGCCCACACACAGCATCCTATACACAGCAGGACCCCCCCCACAGCCACCTATGCACAGGAGGAGCACCCACACAACAACCTATGCACAGCAGGAGCCCCCACATAGCCTCCCATGCACAGCAGGTAACCCCACACAGCCTCCTATGCACAGCAGGCAACCCCACACAGCCACCTATGCACAGCAGAAGCCCCCACAAAGCCTCTTATACACAGCAGCAGCCCTCACACAGGCTCCAATACATAGCAGCGGCCTCCACATAGCCTCCTATATGTGACGCCCTGACAAAATCAGTGTGTCACAGATGACTGTACCCCTCCAGGGTGCAGGAATCACCTTCTCCTTGGAATTCTACCAACATCCCACACACAGGTACAAAGACCAGCCACAAAAGCCTAGTCACCCCCCGGGACAATAGGGACACACCAGTGGGCGGGTCCAGGCAGATGGTGATGCCCACCTAGGGCTTCTGAGGTGTCAGGGGAGGGAACAAGTCAGTCTGAGTCAGACAGAGGAACAGTCAAGTCTGGAGAGAGGAAGTGAGAGGAGTGTAGTGGTGGTCGGGGGTTGGAGCTCCCGGACTACCTAAGGTGACTAGGTAGCAGACGGCAGAGCAGGGCCACAGACGACGGAGATCTGGTCGCGGGAGACCCTAAGTAGACCAGAGCAGGGTTGTAGCCCGCCGGTGCCGACAACAGAAATCTGGTCCGGAGGTCGTGCACAGTCGGGGTACCTGAACCCCGGAGCAAGGACAGCTTTAAGCACCTTCCTAATTCACCAGCAGGGGACAAGATTCCAGATCTTGTCCCATTAGCAGCCCGGATAGAGTGAGACAGCAGCCCAACACGGAAGATATGGCGTCTGCATGTGCCTACAGAGATCTCAAGGGTTAGTTCTCGTGGGCCACAGCTCCCACAGCAAAGATACCGGGAGTGGACTTTTCCCATTTTATGCAGGACTAGTCGATACACAAAGAAACAACCCAAAAGTGCAGGAGGAAGGGCACCTACCATGTCAGCCCGTGTGTGGGACCCAGCACACTCCTCCAGAGGCCACCGGCTTCTGGCCTTGGTTTACAAAAAGACTCTGTGTTTACTGACCCTCCACATCAGCACAGCCTCATCTAGCACCACGACTACCAACTGTAAGTTCCCTATTTCCTGCCTCCTAAACACTGCTCCCTGCAACCCCTCACAATACCCTGGGCCCCGGGACTACACCTCCCCTACCTGTGGAGGGGATCCCACCTTGCTGTCCTGCTCCATCGGCCCCGGGCACCCCCATATCTAGGCAGCGGCGGTGTCACCATGCATCACCGCAACCCACGGGTGGCGTCACTGACAAAAACTCTATCCCCTGTAAATAACCCCTTTTCACTCGTGGGCGACGGACGGCTGCGCGAGCCCCTGATCCCTGCCACTCGAGCCACAGCCACGATCCCGGATCCGAGCGCCTCGAGCGGCATCCCTGTTGTGGTCTGTCCCCCGCCCACGAAAAAATTGGCGTCATGAACAGGATTCTTACCCCATCCGTGACCTGGATGAAGTGCGCCTTGTTCCTGAACTGTTGATCCGTGAACTTTGGAATTTTTGGACTGCCGCCATCTTGCCCGCCATTTTGGCTCCAAAAAGGATAACCTCATCATCTTCCCCAAAAATAGCGCGAGTTCTAAGCCCCGCCCCTAAGAACGCGGGCAGAACCCGGAAGTCGCAAAGGATTGTGGGTCCCGTGAGACTGCTATTGAAAAACCAAGGGGGGAAAAGACCGGAAGGATGTCAGCACCTGTTGGTGAACGCAGAGCCACGGCTCCCCCGGCGGTGCAGGATGATGGAGAAGCAGCAGGCCCTGCTCCAGTCGCAGGAACGGCGGTGCCTGGGGTCCCGGCGGTCACGCAGGTTATGCCGATCACTCTACCTTACGTGCCCGGTGCCGCCTGGCTGCCCCAGTATGATGGCCGACCTTGATGCCTTGCAGGTATTTAAGAAAAACATATGTACTTTGCTCGATATGTATGCAATGACTGGCCGGCAGCGAGCATCTGTGGTGCTTGGACAGCTGACAGGCGCAGCGGAGCAGGAGGTAGAGACAGGGACTGATGAGGATCGGGCCTCGGTACCCGCCCTATTTGAAAAACTGCAAGTAGCTTTTGAAACCCGCACGGAGGCGGAGCTAAGGATGCAATTTTACAACTGCAGGCAGCGTCCCTAGGACAGCATTAGAGACTATGCCCTGAAATTACAAACTGCAATGCGCACCCTGAAACTAGTAGACTCTATCAATGAACAAGAGAGCAATAAAAGGCTGGTGGAACAGTTCCTGCAGAGGCTGGGGTCAGCAGAGGATCGCAAGCAGCTGCAGCTGTGGGCCCTGGGACACCCGGACTTAAACTTTGCAGTCCTAAAGGACCGGGCCATAAAGGCTCTACAGACCTCTGAGGCTAATGACTCTATACCAGCCTCTTGGCTAGCTGACACCTCTCACCTTCTCTTGAAGCCTCCCCAATTAGCATTACCAGCACCTGCAGTGCCAGCAGCACCCCCTGGAGTTCCCGGTGACCTGTCATCCCAGGTTCAACAACTGAGCAAGGACGTCGCCAGGATCCTTGAGGCCATGCAGCTCTAGCCAAAGACCAAGCCGGCGGAGAAGATCCAGCTCGCCGACAGCCCTGAGGATGTCCCCTGGATGCAGAAAAGGAGCATCAACCAGTATACCGGTATAGACAATCCGTTTGTTACAGGTGCAACAAGACCGGCCACCACGCCCGTCGATGTCCTTTAAACAGGCAACCCCTGGGGCCAAGGGCCAAATCCTCAGGAGTAAACCAACAAGGCCCAGCTGATTGGCATGAGCGGTATGTTGGAGGCCGCCCCATCATCTCTCTTGCCATAGATGGTATTCCAACGTCGGCACTGCTGGACACCGGCTCAAAGGTAACGACTATACCCTATGTACTGTATAAGCGTTACTGGTCTGATGACGACCTAACCTCGCCAGACTCTGGCCTTACCATTATTGCGGCTAATGGACTCCCGATGACCCAGGTGGGGTTTAAAGAGGTGACTCTTAAGGTGGGGCGAGTGGAGTTAAAACGTCAAGGACTTATAGTGGTGCAGAATGACCCTAGTGATCGTAACCCGAAAATGGTCCTAGGAACCAAGGTTATTGAAAATTGCATGAGGGAAGTATTGTATTTACTTCAACAGTTGTCTGCAACTGCATGGGCGGGCCGACAGAGAGTCCTGCAGTGTGAGATTAGAGCCTTCCTGCAGCGGCAACAGGTGAATCTGTCTGGTGGAGAGATTGGTGGCGTGCGAGTGATGCATGTAGCTCCCCTTGTGGTGCCTCCGCGAAGTGAAATGATGATTTGGGGAAGGGCAGCAGTAGGTTCCTATGGACAAGATTAACAGGTAATGGCAGAGCCCTTGCCTTCAGAGCACTGGCCCACAGTCTTGACGGCCAGAGGAGTGATTGACGTCTGGAAGGGAAGAGTGCCCGTGAGAGTGTTGAACTGCGGATAGGAAGAGGTTAAGCTACCCAGATATGCCACAATTGCCAAGCTCTTCACAGTAGATATACATGCCATCCAAGCAGCAGCATCCACCATCCCTGCATCCCAATCAGTCAGTGACACCTCACCAGGTCAGTCAGAGGAGTGGTGTCAGGAATTACACGTAGGCACTGACTCCACACCTTCCCACCACAAGGAGGGGGTCTACAGGGTAGTGCAAGACTACGAGCAGGTCTTCAGTAACACCCGCTAGACTTTGGGAGGATAAAAGGGGTCCAACACTACATCCCCACATGTGCACACCCACCCATCAAAGAGAGGTATAGGCCAATACCACCTGCACATTATCAGCGTGCCAAGGACATGTTGAGGAGCATGAAGGAGGCTGGGGTTATCCGTGACAGTTGTAGCCCCTGGGCAGCTCCGTTGGTCCTGGTAAAGAAAAAGGATGGCACCAAGAGAATGTGTGAGGATTACCGGAAGATTAATCAGATTACCCACAAGGATGCGTATCCACTCCCCCGTATTGAGGAATCGTTAGCTGTATTAAGAACTGCAAATTACTTTTCTACCCTTGATCTCACTAGTGGCTACTGGCAGGTGTCTGTTGTTGAGGAGCACCGGGAGAAGACCGCCTTCACCACCCTGATGGGTCTCTGCGAGTTCAACAGCATGCCCTTTGGGCTGTGCAACGCGCCAGGAACCTTCCAGAGGTTGATGGAATGCTGTTTAGGGCACCGCAACTTCGAAACAGTACTGCTGTACTTAGATGACGTCATCGTTTATTCCAAGACATATGAAGATCATCTGGAACATCTTGCAGAAGTCTTTGAAGCCCTCTCCAAGTACGCGATGAAGTTGAAGCCCTCCATATGCCATTTGCTGAAGCCTAAAGTCCAATACCTCGGACATGTAGTTAGTGCGGAAGGTGTGGCCCGGGATCCGGAGAAGATAACAGCAATACAGAACTGGCCAAGACCCACTACCATCATGGAGGTGTGGCAGTTCCTGGGCCTGATGGGCTATTAAGCTTTCAAGTTGGAGTTCCTAGCGCTCGTCTGGGCTGTGACAGAGAGATTTAAGCATTACCTGGCTTCTGCAAAGTTCACTGCATATACGGACAACAATCCTTTAACCCACTTAGACACAGCGAAGCTTGGAGCCCGAGAACAACGCTGGGTAGCCCGACTGGTGAATTATAACTTCACCATAAAGTACAGAGCCGGTCGGAAAAACACCAATGCTGATGCGCTGTCGACAATGCCACACATGCCTGATGGTGGAGTAGATGAGGACGAGTTGGAAGAGATTGAACTACCCGTGTTCCATCAACCTGACAGTTTGGCGAACACCAATCATTACAACAGTCAGCAGGAGGGAGCATTCAATCCATTACCTCATCACATATGGCAGGAAGCACAAGATAGAGACCTTGCAGTCAGAATGATCAAGATGCTGATTTCCCAAGCTGGTTCCAGGTTAGAGCCCACTGACCACAAAGGCTGTGGAAAGAGAGAAGTCGGTTGTATCTGCAGAGAGGCAAGTTGTGCAGAGGACTGATCAATCCCAAGACGCATGAGAGGATCTGCCAAATAGTTATACCCCAAGCGTACGTGCCAGTGGTCCTAGAAGCCTATTATGATGGAGCTGGACACTTCGGCTGGAAAAAGCTGGAAACGCTGCTGAGAGAGCGCTTTTATTGGGCTGGATGAAACTAAAATGGGGAGACAAAAGGGCGCAATAGGGTCTTACCCGATATAACATATGATGTTAGAGAAGGTACAGTAACACTCACCTGGTGGGGTTGTACCAGTCACAACTCCTTCAAAGGCATGTGAGTGTCCGCGTGGTTCAAGCAGCGGCCCCGTAAGCACGATATATATATAATGGTAAACAGGAGAAAAACGGGTATATGCCGCGCTTAAAAACCACTGAGTTGGAAGTAATATAATATTTCTCTTTTATTTACAGCATTCCTACGCGTTTCAGAGACAACAGACCGTCTCCTTCTTCAGGGAAAAAAGAAATCATACAGACAATCAAAGGATGGTATCTTATAAAGGATCCATACTGCCACGTTAGCAGCTATGACGTCAATCGCCCCTCAGGATTGCAGGGTGATGACTCAACAACACGTGGAGACAATGGACACATTGAAGGGAAAAGGAAAAAAAAGAAAAAAAGGGGAGGGGAAAAGAAAAAAAAGGAGTTTATATATATATATATATATATATAAAATTTCCATATCATTACTCATTCATGGCTTGGGAATAAAAATGCAAATAAATTTGGATTTTTTTTGTGGTTATTTCTTGTGTAAGAAAAAATTATATAAATTTGTGGTCTTGTAATGAGAAGAAAAATGGTGCGAACCTATGGATCATATACTGGAGAAAAAGGGGGGGGTGAAAGCCCATACCATTGCTCTAGAGCAACAAACAATCAATCAAACAATCCAAATTAACCAAGGGCTGATGTGTGATCAGAAGGGAAGACAAAGCCGTGATTAGTGGAGTGATTCCGATTTATAGTGTAATCAGTTTTATCCTATTTGCATTTAATCATTTAATGATTAACAGGATTAGAGGGTGTGAAATTTTCACAGTAAAAAAGTTCCCGAGAAAATGTGCGTATTCCCGTGACTGAGAGAAAAAGGAAAAGGATTATCTCCGAACTGATGGGACCATTATTAAGAGAAAAGGGAAAAAAAGGATTATCTCCACTGATGGGCCAATGTTTAAAGACAGCAGACAAACCAATTTGGCTGCCGGCTGATGTGTGGTTAGAAGGGCAATAAAAACTTAGGTGGTGAAATGATCCAAATTTTACAGTTGAAAAAAACCTATTTGTGTGCTATTTTGGGCTTGATCATTTATTAATTGGAAGGAATAGTGAAGTGTGGAGATTTACGGTGAAGTAATGTTAAAGGTATGTGACCATAGCTAGAGAAAAAAAGGAAGGATGATTACATCCACAGAAATGGAATAGTTTCAATTGTCCGGGTGAATGAAGTTCAACTGAAAGTGGAAGAAGACGCATGCGTGAGGGGATTGAGCGGGTGCTGGACTGTCGGGGTGAGAAGAGTTCAAACCGTGGGAAAAAACCTTAGTGCGCAGTCGCATGAAGCAAAAATGGCTCGGCAAAGGTAACCTTGGGTCAGAACTAGAGATATAACGTCTACTGCGGTATAGAGTGGTGAGGAGAGGACAGACAAGAATTATCCAAAAAAGACAAGGCTACAATTCAGAGAAATGATCGGATGAAACACCACTGATATTGTCAATAGATAAACAAAAAAAAGAAGGGGGGGGGTGGCAATCACTATTCAAATGAAAAATAGACGAAGGGAAAAAAAAAAAAAAAGTGAATTAAACATGATTAAAAAGGGGAACTTGCAAATAAATTTTGCAAGCAATCGCTAGGTCAATTGTAATGATATGGAGATTTGAAACAAATGAATCTAAAATATGAAATATATTTTTGGGAATACAAGATGTACATGCAGAATGGAAAAACACATATAAAAACACATATAAAAATGTCCTAATACTTTATAAAAAAGCACAATAACTTCTGGTTAAAATATGGTAAAAACATAAAAACATATTGGTCTTATCAAACATGGAATCATCAGGAAAAAACAAAATGGTCACCAAAGCAAAGGATTAAATCCATAAAACAATATAAAAACAAAATTTATACTTTTGATGATCTTGTCAAATATGGGTTCATCAAAAACATATAATAGTCACTGAGGACTTGCTAAAAGGGACCCGACATTAAAATGAAGTAACAGGATCTGAAGATAAAAATATGCAAAGATGGATACAGATATTAGTGATTTAACAAGGTTGGAGCCTAATAAAAAAGATCTGATACCTCATTTAAGCCAAAAGGTTTTAAGGTGTTTAATTTGTGTATCCAGAATGACTCTTTCCTACTTAAGGCTTCGGTCCTATTGTGCTCAATAGGGTCAATCTGCTCAATGGGGGTGATCTTGAATTCTAGTCTTTTCTCATGTACAAGAGTACAGTGTTTTGAGAGCCCATGCAGGAGAAAACCAGTTTTAATATTATGGCGATGCGAATTCAACCTGTTATGGAGAGCCTGGCTTGTTCTGCCCACATATTGTTTGCCGCATATGCAGTCAACCAAATAGACAACAAAATCAGACTGGCATGTTAGGTGTTTTCTGATCTTGAAAGATTCATTGCCATTTGATGAACAGAATGTGGTTCTACCATGATAGATGCTCTTACAACATAGACAGTTTTTTGATCCACATCTGAAGGCACCCGTTTTAGTCCCAAGTATATTTTTATTTTTAAAAGATCTATTTCTTAGCTTGCTGGGTGCTACAATATTTTTGATGGTGGGAGCCCGCCTGAAAGTAATACCCGGGGTGAGGGGTAAAATAGGAGTGAGGATGGGATCACTTTTCAGGATCAGGATATCCCAATGCTTGGATAAAATGTGTTTAATGGCCATATTGTCACTACTATAGGTAGTGATGAGATTCAAGCCAAAATCTCGACCCCCATTTATATCACCATTGATATTTTTGTTTATATTTTTATTTGTATTTGTATCATTGGCGTTCAGATTCCAGTCCCCTCTTCCTCTGTGTTCTGAAGGGACCGAACCCCTACGTGTTTTGGCAAGGTCAACCTGTCTGAGTTTGGAGGATTCCTTATAAGCTTTCTGTAGTAGGGGCTTAGGGTACCCCTTGTCCTCAAACCTTTGTCTCAAAACCCCTACCTGTTCATTGAAATCAGTGTCCTGGGTGCAATTTTTCCTGATTCTCTTATATTGGTTGAGCGGAATATTCTTTAACCATTTCTTATAATGCTCACTGTTATAGTGAATATAACTGTTGGCATCTACTTTTTTGAAATGGGTTTTTGTGAGGATTTTGTGCTCTTGGTGGAACACAACTAGATCCAGAAATTGTATACTGTCAGCACAAACCGAGGCAGTGAATTTCAAACCCCAGTTGTTGCCGTTCAAATCATCAAGGAAAGACTGGACATCTGAGCAATTGCTGTCCCAAATGATGAACAGATCATCTATGAATCTCTTATAAAATACTACACCCTCTTTGTATTTGCTGTTTTGGACATAAATCATCTCAAAGATTCCCATAAAGAGGTTAGCATATGAACATGCAGCCTTGGACCCCATCGCTGTCCCGAGTCGCTGATGGTATAGTGTATTATCAAAAGTGAAATAATTATTACAGAGTATGAAATTCATACTTTCCAGTATGAAGTCCCTTTGAATGGGTGGAATCTGGCTGTCATTTTCCAGAAATAGGGAAATACAAAAAAGACCTAAATGGTGTTGTATGTTAGAGTACAGTGAAGCTACATCAATAGTTACAAAAAGAAAGGTGTCCTTCCATACAATTCCACTCACATTTTCTATGAGATGGGCAGAATCTCTGATGTGACTGTCCAGTTTGAACACATATGGTTGTAACAGTAAATCGACATAATTTGCTAAATTCGAAGTCAAGGAGTCAATTCCTGCTATGATTGGTCTGCCGGGGGGGTTACATACATCCTTATGGATTTTTGGCAGGTGATAAAAAAACGCCATTACTGGGTTTTTTACCTGTAAAAATCTTTTCTCAGTAGGATTTAAAATGCTTTTTTCTGAAGCTTTCAGGATGAGAGTTTTATATTCAGAAATGGCCC